>NC_133653.1:196796808-196975709 GCF_009905375.1 Apium graveolens
AAAACAATACATGCAACTTCTATTTTGATTCCCTAAATCCTCAACTAGTCAAATCTCTTATTTACCACTAAGAACATGCATGAACAAGTCATTTCATCAAGAACAATCACATTTATTTTTCTAAAAATCAAGGATTCATTCGGGTTTTTCAAAAATAACACATGCAACAATCGAAAATGAGTTTTTGGTGTGGTAGAGCTCAGTGATTACATCATCACTCACCACCGGTTCACCGGAGTTCATCACCGGTGGCGGTGGCTTCACGGTGGTGCCCTCATTCGAGGGTATCCAACCACAAAACCTCCGATTACTTCTAAAAATCACAACAACAAACACATGCAAGACATGATCATCACAAATTCACATCATCTTGATTCTATAAAACAAGAACTCGGTAAAACCGAACCTACACACACATATACATCCGCATGCAAGTACCAAATCACACATGCAAGTGGATCAAAGCTTATATATAGAACAAGGATGAAGTTCTATGGAAGAATCCATAAAAATCAAGTGAAGAAGAGAGATGTACCGAGAGGAAAAGAGAGAGAGAGAGACTTCGAGAGTGAGAGAGAAAAAGAGAGAGAAAAGAATGAGAAAATGGAAAAAAAGAAAGAAGTGGCCGGGTGGAAAAGAAAGAAACGGGAAGATAATGAGTTTATATATAATAAGGGGGCAGTGGTAATTTGGTAATTCACTAATCCCCCTTTATTTTTGATTTACCTTCTCTTTTTACTTCTTTTTACTCAAATAAGATAGGAATTGAATATTGAATTTATCCCTCTCGGAAAGTCGAAAATTATTGCGAGTGACAATTTTAAGACGTAGATCTCGAAATTAGCTTTCCAACCATTACTCATAATAAACTTTTGAGCGTACGGTTGATTTTATACGATTTTTACAAGTTTGTGTTAATAATAGCATTTTATCACATAAAAATCAATTTAAAATGCACGATCACCAAAATACATTCGTCTATCATTTTTAGAAAGTCTCTAGGACTATTTCGAAGATAACAAAACAAGTCTCATGCCTTTACCTTACTCATATAATTTTATAAAAATGTGCGAAGGTTGAATAAATCTTATTTAAATCAAATAATTCCCTTAAATCCATAAAATATTAACTGATCACGTAATCACGCATACAGACAAGCAAGCACATATACTGGCACATGACAACTCTTGTCTGATCATAGAAATTTCCCTTTTTATCATTACTCATCTTTTCGCGTATCGGGTCACGTTCTGCCTGACGGCCCGACGCTCAGCGTTTCAATTACGCTTTACAATATCATTATCGACCACACGTCACTAGAACTTAATACTTCACTTAAACATTCATTTCATATAATAACACATATTTCATATTTTAAATACTTTAACCCCTTTTTAGGACGGGTCCTGTTCTACATGACGGCCCGACAATACAGCTTAATTCCTAAGCTGGCTCTTTAAATTGGAACGCGTCTATCTACGCTCCCAAATACTAATATACAATAAGGACAATTAATCATTACTTAATCACATATTTTATAATCATATCACATAAATCATACTTTATTGACTTAATTACGTCGTAAAATTCTCAGTTGTCACAATCTACCCTCCTTAAAGGATTCTGTCCCCAGAATCTAGAATCTAGTCTAAGCAAATAGATGGGGATACTTTTCTTGCATTTCACTTTCTAATTCCCAAGTTGATTCTTCCACTATTGGATTTCTCCACAACACTCTGACTAGAGGTACGACTTTATTTCTAAGTGTCCTCTCTTTTCGGTCTAAGATTCGAACTGATTGTTCCACATAAGACAAATCTTGTTGAATTTCCACTGGTTCCAATTCGAACACATGGCTCGCATCAGCATTATACTTCTTTAGAAGAGATACATGTAATACATTGTGTAGATGTTACATTTGCGGAGGTAGCGCCAATTCATATGCCACTTTTCCAATTCGTCGCAGTACCTCGAATGGTCCAATATACCTAGGACTCAACTTCCCTTTCTTTCAGAATCTGGTATTACCTTTTCAAGGAGATATTTTTAACAAGACTTTATCTCCAGGTTCGAATTGCACATCTTTTCGTTCTCGATTTGCATACTTCGTTTGTCGATCTTGAGCGACAATTAAACTTTTTCGAATCAATTCCACCTTTTCCTTCGTTTTTTGAACTATCTCTGGGCCAATTAATTTGCGCTCACCAACTTCGTCCAAATACGTAGGGGATCTACATTTTCTTCCATACAACGCTTCATAGGGCGGCATGCCAATACTCGCGTGATAACTGTTGTAAGAAAACTCAATTAATGGCAAATGATCATACCAATTTCCTTTAAAATCTATTGCACAAGTTCGCAGCATATCCTCAATTTTCTGAATTGTCCTTTCACTTTGTCCGTCCATTTGCGGATGATATGTCGTACTCATTTTCAGTTTAGTTCCCAAATGGTCATGGAATTATCTCCAAAATCTCGAGTTAAACCTTGGATCTCTATCAGACACGATAGATACAGGAACTCCGTGACGCATCATGATCTCATCCAAATACAGTTTGACCAACTTTTCCAACGAAAACCTTTCATTTATTGGCAAGAAATGTGCTGACTTCGTCAATCGATCGATTACCACCCAAATCGCATCATGATTAGACTTGGTTTTAGGTAATCCTACCACGAAATCCATCGCGATATGTTCCCATCTTCATTCGGGTATGTCCAGTGGTTGAAGCAATCCACTTGGTCTTTGATGTTCCGTTTTTACTCTTTGACACGTATAACACTTACTTATCCATTCCGCAATTTCCTTTTTCATGTTTGGCCACCAATAACTCTCTTTTAAATCCTGGTACATTTTCGTACTTCCAGGGTGAATTGAAAATCTCGAGTTATACGCTTCTTGTAAAATCTCGTGCTTTAGCTCTACAATATTAGGTATCCAAATACGTGAATTAACACGATATATTCCTTTTTCATCTTTTCGAGCTTTGACTTCTTCTACTGATAACTTATCCTTTTCGGGATTCATCACTTGCTCTTGACAACATCGTATCTTTTCCAAAATTTCGGGTTGAAATAACATCGCATATATAGCTTCATCTCCAAATTCTGGAGTCTGCACTTCTATTTCCATCTTTTCGAAATCCTTGATCAAATCTTCCGATGGCGTTAACATATTCAACCTTTTCTTGCGACTTAGAGCGTCTGCTACCACATTTGCCTTTCCAGGATGATAGTTTATCGCACAATCATAAACTTTGTTCAACTCTAACCATCTTCTTTGTCTCATATTCAACTCCTTTTGAGTGAAAATATACTTTAAACTCTTATGATCTGTATAAATCTCGCACTTTTCCCCGTATAAATAATGTCACCAAATCTTAAGAGCAAACACAATTGCTGTCAATTCCAAATCATGCGTGGGATACTTTTGCTTGTGCGGCTTGAGTTGCCTTGACACATATGATATTACCTTCCCGTGTTGCATTAGTACACATCCAAGTCCTTTATATGAAGCATCACTGAATATCACAAATTCTCCTTTTTCATCAGGTAATACCAACACTGGGGCGGTTACCAGTCTCTTCTTTAACTCTTGAAAGCTTTCTTCGCACTTTTCCGTCCACACAAACTTCTCGTTCTTTCTTGTCAACTTTGTTAATGGGACAACAAACTTAGAGAAATCTTGCACAAATATTCTGTAGTATCCGGCTAATCCCTGAAAACTTCTGACTTCCGTAGGAGTCTTGGGTCTTTCCCAATTCATCACAGCTTCTAACTTGGCTGGGTCTACTTTGATTCCCTCTTTATTAACTACATGACCAAGAAATTGCACTTCCTTTAGCCAAAATTCACATTTTGAAAACTTAGCGTACAACCTTTCTTTCCTCAGAATTTCCAAGGAAATCCTCAAATGATCCTTATGATCTTCTTCCGTCTCGGAATAAATCAGTATATCGTCGATAAACACTATAACGAACTTGTCCAGGTATTGCTTGAACACTCTGTTCATAAGATCCATAAATGCGGCTGGCGCGTTCGTCAAACCAAATGCCATTACCAAAAACTCGTAGTGCCCATATCTCGTTCGAAACGTTGTCTTGGGTATATCTTCTGCTTTAATCTTTAATTAATGATACCCAGATCTTAAATCAATCTTGGAAAAACACGAAGCTCCTTTTAACTGATCAAACAAGTCATCGATTCGCGGTAGAGGGTACTTATTCTTAATCGTCAACTTATTCAATTCACGATAATCAATGCACAACCTCATACTTCCATCCTTTTTCTTAACAAATAATACTGGTGCACCCCACGGGGATACACTCGGCTGAATTACTCCTTTATCCAACAATTCTTGCAACTCTGCTGCCAATTCCTTCATCTCGATTGGCGCCATACGATAGGGAGCTTTCGATACTGGTTCCGTTCCAGGAGCCAAATCAATCATAAACTCGATCTCTCTATCTAGAGATAGTCCAGACAATTCATCAGGAAACACATCAGGAAAATCTCTTACTATCAGGATATCCTCAATTCTTACGGATTCTTTTTCCACGTCTTTAACATGAGCCAAATAAACTTCGCATCCTTGTCGTAATAATCTTCTCGTCTCGATAGCTGTTAGAAACTTCTTTTCTTGTCTTTTCCCTTTTAATATCACTTCCTCACCATCCTTGGTTCTTAACTTCACCTTCTTACTTTTACACTCTATTTGCGCCTCATGGTTTGACAACCAATCCATCCCTAGTATAACCTCAAATTCTCCTAACTTAAAAGGAATTAAGTCAGCAGAAAAGTGCCGACCTTCTATAACCACATCACAATTAGGACAAACTTTATTAACAATAACTTTCTCTTGATTTGCTACCTTTATAATCATATTAGGTTCCAGAGGGTACGTAACACAATTTAACTTATCAAGAATACTTTCAGAAATAAAAGATCTAGTTGTTCCAGAATCCATCAATACTTTTACTTCTACTGAATTCATAACGAGCATACCTGCCACCGCGTCCACATCTTGCACCGCATCTTTCATTGTCATATTAAAGATCCTAGCTCTGGGTTGAGCTGACGGTGCTGGGAGAGACGACGGTCCAGCAATTCTAAGAACATTGGCCTTCTGAACAGGCTCCTTGCAGTTTCTGGCCATATGGCCCACTTTTCCACATTTGAAACAAGCTAAGTCAGGTTTTCTTGCTCCATTTGGACACTCTGAGGAGTAATGCCCTTTCTGGTTGCACTTGAAACAAGTTACGTCCAACTTATTACACCTTCCCGGATGTCTTTTCCCACAAACCTTGCATTCTTGAATCTGAGGTCTGTTATCCTTTCCCGGTTGTCCTACTTTCTGGAAACGGTTCTTCTGGGCTCCGTTACATGGTTTAAACTTCTGAAACTTTTGGTGCTGACCTCCACCATTCCTTCCAAACTTTCCTCTAAACTTTGAACTTCCTTGCTCTTGCTCCGAGTTGTCAAACTTTCTTTTCCTTCCTTCATTTTCTCTCTTCGTAGCTTCATGCTCTCCTTCTACTATCATTGCCTTCTGTACCAAGACAGCATAATTCTTGATCTCCAATTATGCCACTTGACTTCTAATCCATGACTTGAGTCCCTATTGGAACCTCTTAGCCTTCTTTGCCTCCGTATTTACATACCCAGGTACAAATCTAGACAGCTCCGAAAGTTTCACTTCATACTCCGCTACCGACATATCTTATTGTCTAAGGTCCAAAAATTTCATTTCCAACTGATCTTGCATATAACTTGACAAATATTTCTCCAGAAACATTTCAGTGAACTTCTTCCATGATAAGTCCTTTCCTTCCAACAACGCCTTCGAAGATTCCTACCAGAAGCTCGCTTCATCTTTAAGGTAATAACTCGCATACTGGGCTTTCTTGTCATCCTTAACTTCTGCTAATTCAAAGGCTTTTTCCATTTCTCTTAACCACGACTGTGCTTTAATCGGGTCTGGCAATCCTAAGAATTCTGGGGGATGAACAGATTGAAAGTGTTTGAAGTTTCCAACTTTAGGGGCCACAGGTTGTTGCAAAAGCTGAGCAAGTCTGCTCATCATAGTGGTTTCTGGGTTTACTTCTGGGTCTTGGGTTGGGATTTCTTCTTCTTGGTGATCTGGTGAGTTGGCCATTTCTTACAAACCTGATTGAGCAATTATTTAGCAATACGATAGCATGGCATATATAACAACATTTTATTATGAAATCTCTTTTGCGGGTTTTAAGCTTTACCCAGTTTTGCACATGCAATCATATTACTACATAATTCTCATATCAATGTTTTTCTCATGGCACAGGATAGGGTGTTACGAAATTTTAAACACGGTTGTATGAAAATATGGTATTCAGAACATTTATGCAAATCTTTAGGGTGCACGATAGAAAACAAGATATATTATGGATTCATCAAACAAAAGGTTCATAAAAAGTGTGGTTATCACAAGTTCAGGTATAAGGTACAATAAAAGGGTTAAACAGAGGAAAAACTGGAAAATATCCCCCTATCTACCCCTATCTTCTAATAACTAGTACTACTACAAAGTTCCGAAATACAATACAACAAATGAAAAAGGGATCCCGGCATCTGGCCAAGTATCCCAAAGCCTACCGGCGCTGAAAAAAACAACTACGGGCTCAACTAACAGTCCCGCCTAACAACTAATCATCCAGAATCTCTCTCAACACGATCAACATCCAGCGAATGATCTTATGCAGCCTCCGGGCCTCAGCATCAGCATCACTAGTGGATGGTCCCTCATCTAATCTCCTCCGGGCAACCTGCTCCACCATCTTAATCCGGACTCACCACTCATCATCCATAATTGAAGTGCTCTGCCTAGTCTCTCGAGCTAGCCTATCCACCAAAGCTCCCAACTCAGGAATACGGGAGTACACAAAGTCTCGGTCCTGGGCTAACTTGCCACCAACACTGACAGGAACAATCTTAGGCATCTCAGACTCTGGCTCAGAGGCAGGGGTCTCTGAATCTGGCCTCAAGGGTGAAATCTGCATAGGGATCTCACTACTCTCAGAAGGATCCTCCTCTGGATCTGAACTAACATACACAGGCTCCTCTGGAGAGGGTGGAATAGGGTCCACTGGGGTACCGATCAAACTAATCTCTAAATCTAAATCACTACCACTACTGGGATCCTGAGAGAAAACACAAAACAACAACCAAGAAACATCGTTAGGGTCAAATAAAGCTTCCAGCTAACTCACACCCTAACTCTAGTTTCCATTTAGCTAATACACACTTTTCCTTAGACTATAACTAATAGTCTAGCTCAACTCTATATGAGTCGAACTCTCTCGCGATATATAAATATATACCCAAAATACCCTTTTTAATCATAACTTGTCTCAGGGACTAGATCATGTAGCTCTGATACCAACTTGTGACGCCCTCAATCTCGGGGTTAGGGAAATGAGGACCCACACACCTTTAATCTACTAATTAAATAAGCATAAACCCCGATTACCTACTAACATGATCAAACAGGATAAAGTATGAGATAAGATTACAACTACCAATCATAAAATATAACTTACAACCCCAAAATATAATCAAATATACATAGTCGATCCCGGCTTTAAACTGACAGATAACCCATTGTATCTTTACAACTCTCTGGCTAAGCGCTTGCTCACTCAAAAACACTACTACCTGCTCTGGCAACCGAAAGCCCTCAACACGATAGGGACCACCAGGTACGCTCTTACGAGCAGTGCGCCTAAGCCTGGCCATATTCTTGCTCAACTGCCATGGTTAAATTAAAATAAAACATATGAGTATAAAACTCAGCAAGTAACTATAAAACAGTTCTACAATATAAAACCCACAATATACTTTATCAATCTCAGGGCTATCTACTTTATCAGATCTAGGTGGCAGATTTATATCTTTCGGGTTATGAAGGAAATTTTTGGGCTTTCAAGGAACAAGGCTCAAAGCAGGGGGAAAGCCGACATTCATCTCAAAACATTAAAGGATCAAAACAGATCTTTCAAATGGAAAGCGACAATCTTTTCATTATATGGAATCAATTGTGTGATCAACAGAATTAAAATAAGGGTACATGAACTATAAGCTTCACAATATCACAATCAACTCTTTTCAAAGCAATATAAACCATTTTCATTTTCAAAGAATCAATTACTAAGTAGGAAATTTCAATTCCTTTTTAAAATCAATATGGAACCCTTGATTGGACCACTTTATCTATAATTTCATTATAATATGGGTGATCAGCCCGTATCGACCTCCATCCGGTCTTTAAGGTACCAAATGGCATAATTTCAGCCTTAAACTGGACTAGCCCCGCTAGCCTCTTACTACGACTGGACTAGTCCCACTAGCCTCTTACGTCCCAATCCAATCCATCAGGAATTCGTTTGGAAAACCTTGAGTTGGAAAATAGGTTTTCTAAATTCATTTTATCATTACCAAGAATATGAAATCATTCGGACTCTTTCAAGTCGAAACTCATTCTTAGATCCAATTTCAAGAAATCAAAGTTAAGGAAATGAATCAAGGATAAGAAGGTGCAATTCTAGGGATCTTGAATCAATGATAACAAGGTACTTAAGTTAGAAGAATCAAAACTGTTTCGAGGATCAATAGGGAATATGGTGATCTAGGAATGTAGCATCATTATAAAGGATTTGTAAAGGTACTTATAGGGTTTATAACAGTTCATGGTATGACAAATAATTTGAATAGGAAGATAGGTTATTAAAGGGTTGAATCAATAAGCTTGTCAATAACAGTTTTACAATATCAAAGACAGGGTATCTCAAATCAGTAACAAGGGTTCATTCTTTTAACAGTTCAATACTCTACATGGCATGAACAATATCCTCTCTATAACCATTCACAAAAGTAATTAGAGTTACTTGCCTGAATTTGCTTTCCTGAAGTTTTAACTACTGCCACCTAGTATACCTTTCCCTTTCCTAGCCTAAATGCCCTCACGCTCCGAATCTACAATCAAAACCAAAACCTTAATTAGATTCTCAACTCTCGTTCCCAGAATGTTCACTCATTACGATAGCTCGACTATACTTTCGACTCGAACTATACGAATATAGCTTATATACACACATGCACATAGCACATAACACATACTTTTCTCGTAGCCTTTATAAATACTCAATAATCAACTTATACTTGCTTTAATCTCGACTATTCTTTAAATCAAACGATTCATACACCACAAAATCTTTACAACCATAACTATCACTTATAGATTTTAAAATCAATCAATTAGTTCTGTTTTCTTTTATTCCTTAATTCGAACCACATACTATAATCAAACAATCAAATCCATAGACGTTTACATATACATACCCAATCATTCTTTCGATTATCAAAAACCAAGTTTTGACTTTTAACTCTTAGGGCCTATTCGGCCTTATTGCAAGTACCAACCACAAAATCAACCAAATACTCACTTAGTTCACACAAACACATAACTCATTCAAAAACCTTTAAAGAATCATTTTCCTTTTATCAACAAAATTCGAACCATAACCATACATATATGCTTACATGCTTCAAGTTCATCTCTTAATTAGATCAAACACTCATTTTAACCATAATTTCCGAATTACACATCAAAACATCACTTATGATTCAAAACCTAATCAAATTTTCCTAATTAATCATGCATTCATTCACTTAGTATCAAACCAATCTCTTTTAGACTCATTTTTCATTCGACTATAACCATAAATCACAACTCAAGAACCAAACAATGACATGCGTCACTAATTCTTCTTTTAAACCAACATGCAATCTCATTTCTCACTAATTAAACATAGTTTACACCAAGATCAAGTCACAAAATCCAATTCCCTTTTTATTAGTACAAAGGCCAAACCAAAACCTCAATATGCAACCCTCAAATTTGATTTCTTAAGCATCCAAATCAATTACACAAGTCCAAATACTTTTAAAACAATCATAAAGATCCTTGTATCAATCAACAACTTATTTTCATCATAAAACCAACTTAATAAACAAGAACCATTCATTTTTTAAGGAAAACAATACATGCAACTTCTATTTTGATTCTCTAAATCCTCAACTAGTCAAATCTCTTATTTACCACTAAGAACATGCATGAACAAGTCATTTCATCAAGAACAATCACATTTATTTTTCTAAAAATCAAGGACTCATTCGGATTTTTCAAAAATAACACATGCAACAATCGAAAATGAGTTTTTGGTGTGGTAGAACTCAGTGATTACATCATCACTCACCACTGGTTCACCGGAGTTCATCACCGGTGGCAGTGGCTTCACGGTGGTGCCCTCATTCGAGGGTATCCAACCAAGAAACCTCTATTACTTCTAAAAATCACAACAATAAACACATGCAAGACATGATCATCACAAATTCACCTCATCTTGATTCTATAAAACAAGAACTCGGCAAAACCGAACCTACACACACATATACATCCGCATGCAAGTACCAGATCACACATGCAAGTGGATCAAAGCTTATATATAGAACAAGGATGAAGTTCTATGGAAGAATCCATAAAAATAAAGTGAAGAAGAGAGATGTACCGAGAGGAAAAGATAGAGAGAGACTTCGAGAGTGAGAGAGAAAAAGAGAGAGAAAAGAATGAGAAAATGGAAAAAAAGAAAGAAGTGGCCGGGTGGAAAAGCAAAAAAAGGGGAAGAGAATGAGTTTATATATAATAAGGGGGCAGGGGTAATTTGGTAATTCAATAATCCCCCTTTATTTTTGATTTACCTTCTCTTTTTACTCAAATAAGATAGGAATTGAATATTGAATTTATCCCTCTCGGAAAGTCGAAAATTATTGCGAGTGACAATTTTAAGACATAGATCTCGAAATTAGTTTTCCAACCATTACTCATAATAAACTTTTGAGCGTACAGTTGATTTTATACGATTTTTACAAGTTTGTGCTAATAATAGCATTTTATCACATAAAAATCAATTTAAAATGCACGATCACCAAAATAAATCCGTCTATCATTTTTAGAAAGTCTCTAGGACTATTTCGAAGATAACAAAACAAGTCTCATGCCTTTACCTTACTCAGATAAATTTATAAAAATGTGTGAAGGTTGAATAAACCTTATTTAAATCAAATAATTCCCTTAAATCCATAAAATATTACTTGATCACGTAATCACGCATACAGACAAGCAAGCACATATACTGACACATGACAACTCTTGTCTGATCATAGAAATTTCCCTTTTTATCATTACTCCTCTTTTCGCGTATCGGGTCACGTTCTGCCTGACGGCCCGACGCTCAGCGTTTCAATTACGCTTTACAATACAGAATTCCTGGCCTAAAAAGAATAACAATATCGACCGACACATCACTAGAATGCAATACTTCACTTAAACATTCATTTCAAATAATAACACATATTTCATATTTTAAATACTTTAACCCCTTTTTAGGACGGGTCCCGTTCTACCGGACGACCCGACAACACAGCTTAATTCTTAAGCTGACTCTTTAAATTGGAACGCGTCTATCTACGCTCCCAGATACTAATATACAATAAGGACAATTAATCATTACTTAATCACATATTTTATAATCACATCACATAAATCATACTTTATCGACTTAATTACGTCACAAAATTCTCAGTTATCACAAGAGTCATCCTCATCAAAAACACAGGTACCAACTCTTACCATCATTGGTTTAAATGTAAGTCAATATAAGGAAACCGTTGAAAAGATGAGCACAGAAATATTTCACATTCATACAAGTATGGTTGCTGCTAATGAAGAGGTTAGCAGACTGACACAGATAAATGAGAAACTTGAAAATGAGAAATAAGAAACTGAGTTGTTGCTGGTAGAGATTGAAGCTGTGAAACAAGAAAATGATATCTGAAGAACAAGCTCAAGTGTGCAAATGAGATTGAAGCAGTGTTAAGGGAGATGTTAAAAAAGAATGAAGTCAAGTTGAAATCTTTCAGAAATGCATCTGAGTTGGTTGAACAATACCATGAGAAGAACAAGCAATGTGCAAATATTGATATTGGTCTTGATTATGATGCCTTGAACAACTAGAAGAAAGCTGTAGGTGAAAAAGGAAAAGCAAATGAAAATGAAGATGTTCCAGCTATGCTGAAAAAGGTTGGTTCACCTATGTTCAAAGCATGTGAAGTAGATTTCAGTGAAGAAAAGTTGATCATAAAGCAAGAAATTGTTGATGAAGACAATGAGAAGAAGAATGCAAAAACAACTCCAACTTCCAAAGCTGAAAAGAATCCCATAGTCAACCAAGATTCCAAGGCACCTGTCAAGAAAATGAAAACTGAAGATGCAAGAAAGAAGAAGAAGAATAGAAATGGGAAGATTGGAATAAACAAAAGCAACAATTTTGCTTATGTTACAGATGCTCCAAGGAAGAAATGTGAAAAGTGTGTCTCTGTGAATCACCTAACTTACCTTTGTAAAAAGGTGTTTAGCAAGCCAGTTGAAGGAGCCTGCAAGTATAATCTAGCCAAGACAAATGATCCCTATTCATTTTATGATAATTTTGACTGCATTCTCTGTAACTTAAAAGTAATGAAAAGTTGTCACAAGATAAGAGTAGATCTCAAAGAAGTCGGTATTGGATCTACAGCTACAAGGAAAAATGCACAAACATCTATGAATGCTATTCTTTCTGAGATCTTTAACTCTACTTCTATTAAATCAGTTAACAAGAAGAAAGTACCCAACACTGCTTGAATTGCTAAATACACTTAAAACTCATTATTTGCAGGGAAAAATGAAGAAGGTCATATGGATCATAGACAGTGGATGCTCCAGGCATATGACAGGTGATAATGCCCTGCTATCACAATTTGAGGAGAAGGCTGACCTTTGGTGACCTTTGGAAACAACAATAAAGGATTCACAATGGGATATGACAAGATTGTTTCTGGAAATGTTTTCATTGATGATGTAGCATTGGTAGCTGGTCTTGAAGTAAATCTTCTCTGTGTCAGCTAATTTGCAGACAAAGGCTTTAAAGTTCTATTTGACAAAGAAGAATGTATCTTCATCAGCAAGAAAACCAATAAAGTTGCTCTGAAAGGAGCAAGGAAAGGAAGCTTGTTTGTTGCAGACTTGGACTCAACAAATGAGGATGGAATTTGCTGCTTCTACACC
Organism: Apium graveolens; assembly: GCF_009905375.1. NCBI lineage: Eukaryota > Viridiplantae > Streptophyta > Magnoliopsida > Apiales > Apiaceae > Apium > Apium graveolens. The sequence goes on from NC_133653.1 coordinate 196,810,004, forward strand.
AAGGCATCCATAGAGCAAAGCAAGTTATGACATAAGAAACTCTTACATCTAAACTACAAGGCAATCAACACTCTGGTCAAGAAAGAGCTGGTGACAAACATGCCAAAATTAAAGTTTGCTCAAATTGAAGTCCGTGAAACCTGTCAGAAAGGAAAAATGAAAAGATCAAGTCACAAGTCAAAAACTGTAAATTTCATAAGTGCACTATTGCAACTTATTCACATGGACTTGTTTGTGCCAGTAAGTGTCTTATTAATTACTAGAAACAAATATTCACGTGTGATGGTGGATGACTACTCAAGATACACATGGGTAGAATTTATGCATTCTAAAGATGAGACTCCACACATCATAATTGAGCACATAAAGAAGATAGAGAATCAGGCTGAAGATCAAAACTGGGTGAAGAGATTGAGAAGTGATAATGGACTAGACTAAAGTATTTTTCTGCAGACAGTCTCAAGCCTAAGAATAAGTTTTGAAAGAAGATCATGAAGATCATGCCTCAGAGAAAGTATGAAGAAGTTTGGAGTTGAATAAATATGTTTTGTGAAAAATATTCTAAGTCAAGAAGTCTACAAGTCATAGATTTTGTGTAATAACCAGTGTTTATTGTTCTATAAAGTAAACACTGGATGCTTTGTTTAGAGGTAACAATTTAGATTAGAAATCTTGTTTTTCTCAAGGAAGAAGTTAAACTTTTTATCAACAAATAGCCTAGAAATTTTGTAGCAAAAACATTCTTAATTTTAATATAAAATTAAGTGAGTTTTGAAAGATCTGTGTTCACTATTTTTATATGTTTAAATTCAGTACTAACACATTTCACTACAAGGTTTTAATTTATTCTGTTCATTCCAATAAACACTTCAAAAAGCAGAAAAATATAAAAACACATTCACGGTCCATGTGTAATTCATTATCTAATAAGGATAATCTGAATCTGGAGAGATTTTAGTTCCTGAAATGAAAGATGGCGGCCTCTTCGACCCTGATTGCGTGTTAAATAACAGTTTGTGCTTTACCATTTTTATCAGATCATGTTATTCGACACCTGTAAAAATGTTATTTGTTGTAACGTAAGAGATACTTGGTTGTGTCATCTTCATTATGGTCTTTGCAATAAACTGTAAGAGGTCCAGGTATAAGGGATACTCTAGAACAGAGTGTTTGAATCTCATTTTCCACAGTATGAAACGTTTTGTTTGAGTTTATATGTTATTCATAATGAACTCTTGCTCTCCACGAAGAAATTAATAAAGTTTATTCGGACATATCAAAGTGGTGGCAGTTGCTAGTGCAAGTGTTACTAAAATCTCTCGTATACAAAGAGAAGAATACAACATATGTGTAAAGTACCTTCGCCAAACAAATGATATTTAAACACAACCAAAAGCGTGATAAAATCCTGTCACAGAAATTGTGAGGTAAAATACTTAAATTTGTTAACTGTCATGTTTAAATTGTTATGGATTGTAGAGAAATTATAAAACATAATTTTATGATTTATATATCTGTGTGCCTTCCCTCTTTAGGGTTATCAGATATAGTAAACGATCCCCAATCAATCAGGTATCAGAGCTAGAAAATAGGCCGAGAAGATGAACAACAAAAACCTAATTCATAATCATAGCAAATAGCAGCAAGAATGAAAAATAGTAAAATTTACTGTAACAAATAGTAAGGAGCATTAAAAGTTGAGTGGAGTAAAGTTCAAAATTTCGGAATGAATAGTAACCAATGAATAGTAACCGATGAATAGTGAAAATTGAATACTAATTATGAATATGAATAGTAAAAAACAAAATATTAATATAAAAATTTTAAAATTAAATGAGACCTCCAGCAAAATTATTAAGAGATAATAATAAAAGTTATAAATCTAAAATAATAGCACATCTATTAATTTATTTTTGAGTAGAAAATAAAGAAACAAAACAAATGTGTAAGAAAATTCTATATAGACAGTTAATATATTTATATAAATAAAATAAATAAATATTTGATTTATGGAAGATTATAAGTTAGAAAGTATTAAAATGATAACAGATAAAAACTTTACTTTTAATAAAGATATAAATCAACATATTGAAAGTTGTAAAATAAGTATGAAAATAATAAATGAAAAATTAGATATTATAGTTAGGTTACGAACAATGTTGGAAGAAAGAGTTGAAAAAATTAGAAGACTGGAAGAAGAAAATCTTTTAATAAAACGAAAAAAATTTATTAAGGAAACTAATTTAGAAATTTAAATAAAAGACTTAAAAGAAGTATTAACTGAATAATATAAACTAATAAATGATTTAAGATAAAAAATTAAAAAATGAATTGGATAGATCCAAATGCAATAACTAGAAATAATAGAAAAATAAAACTTTTAATAAAAAATCAAGAAAAAATAGAAATAGAACTAGATAAATTGCACGAAAGAAAAAATAAAATTGAATGGACAAGAGAAAATAGGGATGAAATAGTAAGATGTTAGCAACAACTTGGAAATATGATAATAACATTTAGAAATAATAAACTAAGAATACAAGGACTTAAAAAAATAATTTTATCAAGTAATATAACTGGATCATAATACAATTCGAAAAAATGTCATTAGAAAATTCAAGTGAAAAATAAGATGTACAGTAAAACCTCTATAAATTAATATAGTTGGGACCGGAGAATTCTATTAATTTAGAGAGGTATTAATTAATCGATAAATTAATAATTATTAATTTATAGAGAATTTTCGGTAGCAAACAAAATTAACTTTTGATTAAATTTTTATTCACATAAATTTAAATAAAATGAATTGTACAATTTATATTTTATACTTAATTCAATTAATTCAATGTATATGAATTTAGAAAGTCAATGTAATGTACAATATATTAGATTCAAAGTCCATGTAGTGTATAAGTTAAATTCATTGTATTTTACATAGAAAATATTCAATGTATATTAGGAAAATTCAAAGTACATGAATTAATTTAATTCATTGTATTTTACATAGAAAGTATTCAATGTATGTGTAGTCATAAAAGCACCACACCCGAGCTTTTGGATGCAATAAGGAAGATTAGGGATGAGCTTCATGTTGATTTAAATTATATGAAAAAGCAAACTACAATTGAATCATATTTTACAAAGATGTAATAGCTATATTTTTATGAATATAAGGGAATTATTAATTTATAGTTTTATTGGGACCATATTTTTATACAGGGTTTTCAAAAAAATTATTATCTTATTATCTTATCGAAATTGATCATTTTTTGAACTGGCCCAAGTCGGGATCGGAAAAAATTATTAATTTAGAGAGATTATTAATTAATCGAGTATTAATTTACAGAGGTTTTACTGTATATTATCAAATGGATGAATACGAAGAAGGAACATCACAAACTCTAAGTTTTACACCGGATATATATAATCAAATCTAAAGTGAAACAGAAGAACTAACAATAAAAAAAAATATTCAAAACATCATATTTTGAAAGAAATAAAGAAGTTAGATATATAACTCAAAAATATGAAAATATAATAGATATAGATACAATAAATGGAAAAGCAAAAATTAATTTAATAACAGATGGTTTGATAAAAAGAGAACTATTCAAATTGAAACAAAAGGAAGCAAATAAACTAAAAAATATTTATTTTGGAGCAATAGAATTTACAATAAAAGCATATTTTCATAAATATATTGATACTCCTATACATATATATGTACTAGACGATAGAATAATAGGAAATATACATGATTCATTAATAGCAGTAGTAAAAGGAAACTTGATATATGAGAAATTAAAATTTATAATACAACCTGATTTTAGCATATCATTAAGAGATGAAAATAAAGAATGATCTTTAACATTATATTATAAATTAGATGGAATAAAAATATAAAAGGGAAGTAAAGTAATTAGTATAGAAACTAAAATAGTTTATGTTATGACTGGAAACCATCATGTAAAGAAACAAACAGAATTAGGAATAATAGTACCAAAATTATACAATGATATATTAGAAAAAAATTAAAAAAAAAGAAGAATCTCAAATAACAATCCCAGAAGAATTTACAATAGATTTTAGTAATAGACAAATAATTCCAACACAAAGAATTAAACCAATATTAGAAGGATCTAGATTAAGTTTTAGAACAGAACAAAACCCTATAAAATTAATTAGATCAATGAGTATGACTAGTAGAAAATTAGATTTAATAAAATTACCGTGTTATGAATCAGATAAATTAAGAATAAAAACAATAATATTTAATGGAATATTTGCCAAAGAAGTCATAACAGAAATAAATACTGGAGCAACAAAAAGTCAAATACATATAACTGAAGTTGACTCAAACAAATGTGAGGAAATAGAACCTCAAATAATAACTGAACAAAATAGTTCGAGAGAAACAATAATAACGAAAGGTATAAAATTAAGATTAAAAATTTTAGTCTTTTAGACTTAGAATATAATATAAGTCTAGGAGTGATAGAAAATTATGTTAGTTATCAACTATTATTAGGAATGGATTTCTTAAATGAAATAAAATATAATATAACAAATGAAGGAATAGAAATAAATGATCAGAATAAATTAAGATTTATAGAAAGAATATGAACCCTGAACAGGAAATAAACAACAAGAAAGATGAAATAGAAACTATTAATAAGATAATAAAAGAAACATTAATTATGTCTCAAGAAAAAGAACTACAATACTTAAAAGAAAAAAAACTAGAGGAAGAAGTAAAAGAATTAGAGAAAATAAAAGGTAAGAAAAAAAACATGGATAATTGAAGGAGAATGGAGAAAACGAGTTTATAAATATGAATAATACTGAAAACCAAATAAAAGAAATTTGGAACGAAATATTTATAAAAGAAAGTTTAAACGCTATATTGAAAATGATGGAAGAAAATCAAGAAATTAATTAAAAAATAATTAAGGAAGAAATAACAGCGTTATGGAATATGTCAGAAATCCCAATCTTTAAACAAATATTAGATAAGTTAACCTTAATACAAAATAGTTTAGAGCAGAATAAAGAAAAGAAAATAATTAAAGACGAAACAGAAGAACCAGAAATAGTACCTATAACGGTAATAGGAAGAACTAAAGAACCTATATTAATGGATATAAGCAAATCGAAACCTAAAATGACTATAGGGGTTAAAAGAACAATAAATGGTTTAGCAGAACTTCATAAATCAGGAAAATTCTAGAAAAATGTCTATAACAGAACATAGTGCTATAACATTTCTTAAAAAACATGGAAAAGAGTTAATGGAAAAAGAAAGACAAAAATATGAACCTATAAACAAGAAATAAGAAAAGATGAATTAGAGGAATTAAGAAAAGAAAATGCTAAATTTAAAACTAAAACCAATATAGAATGGTTAAATAAATATAAATTTTATAAAAGAAAATATAAAACCCAAAAAAAAGAATTAAAAGAAATAAAGTTAGAAGTAATAAATGTATTAAAAGAAATAGATAATTTAAAAAATGAGATAAATCAATTAAAGATAGAATTAAAAGAAAAGGAAATTATTAAGTCTGACGATAGTAATCCAGAAACGAATAAAGAACAAGATGAGAGTAGTAATACAAGTGAATCAGATAGTAATCTAGGAGAAGAAGGATTAAATTACTTAAAAGAATCAGATAATGAGGAAAAGGAAATGATAATAAAAGAAAATAAAGAAATATTAGAAGCCCTTGGAGAAACCGTAAATGCAATTATAACAAATGAAGAAAAAAACGATGAAAGTGATATAGAAGAAAGAGAAACTTCGCATAAACAAATAAATTATGAAAACGAATCAGATAATATAATGGATGAAGATGCGTACCCAGAATAAGAAATAGAAGATCATATAATAACTAAAAATAATATTAAAATGCCAGGAAATATACCTATAGGACAATAAAATGAAGTACAAGATTTCATAGGATCGATAAACCAAGGAATAAATATAAATGGATATTTTTTAGATTTAGACAATGTCTACGACGATCAACAAATAAGTAGAAGAATAAAAGATTGGAATTTAGGAATGTATATAGCTTTAATGAATTTAAAAAATATAGAAGATCTGGATTATATTTTTGAATTAATATCAAAAACAATAGTAGGAAAGGCAGCATTTTGGTTAGAAAATATTATTTATGAATTAAAGGGACAAGTAAAAACGTATGCTAGAAGCTGGAAAGATACGTTAAACGCATTTGACATATTATTAAAAAGAGAATTTCTAGGAGAAAGATGGTTTATAGCTCAAGAAAATATAACAGTAGAAAGAAAGTTAGAAATAACAATGTATCTAAATAATATGAAATGTTGTAGGATTATTAAATTACCAGAATACTATAAGTTTTACTAAATTCTTTTATGAAGCTAAGTTTTTACCTAATGAAAACTTAGTATATCAACAACTGTATTATGATCATTTACCTTCACCTTATAATACCGAAATAATTAAAGAATATAATAATCTAGAACCTAAGGAAAACACATTAGGAGAAAGAATTAGATTATTAAGAGCGTATCTAACTCGAAAATGCGAGGAATATAGAATTCAACAGAGAATTAAAAATGATAAAAAACAAGGATTAAAAGAAATCTGTAATTTCACAGAGAAAAAATTAATATTTGGATGTGATAATCAAAATTATAAAACTAGAAAGAAATATAGGAAATATAGAAAAACAGATTATAATAATCAAAATAAATATTATAAAAAACAAAATAAAACCTATAGACCTTATAAACCTTTTAATCGAAGATTTAAAAGAAGAAAATTTAAAAAATATAAAAATACTCCTGAAAATAGAAAGAGATTTAGATATAAGAGAAAGTTTAGAAAAAGAAATAAAACAAAAATAGCGGATTGTAAATGTTGGAACTGTAATGAAAAAAGACATTATGCAAATAAGTGTCCTAAATTACAACAAAAAGGAGTAAAATACATGGATACTACCGAATTAATAATGAAATTAGAATATATAAGAGAAGATAATAATAACTTGTATGATAAAGAAGTATTTTATATAAGTGAAACAAAACCTGAAGAAATAAATTATATAAATGAAAATGATAGTGATGATGAAAGTTTAACTACTTAATAGAATAAAATGGTAGCTATATATATTGAAGCACATGTAGAATATAAACCTACTAAATATATAAAACAAAAGATATTTATAGATAGCGGAACAGATATCTGTTTAGCTAAAGAAGAAGTATTTACTCAACACAAATGGAAACGTACTAAAAATAGAATAATAGTAACAGGATTCAATAACCATAAAAAGGAGATAGATATAATAGCAGAAAATGTAATATTTATATTAGGAAAAACAAGGTTTAGGTTACCTATAATATACCAAGAAAATAATATGAAACAACAAATGTTACTAGGAAATAACTTTTTAGATTCTTTTAAAACTCAAATAATAAAACAAGATAGAATAAGTTTGTTAACACCTTACGAAAAATGGATAGTATTAAAAAGAATAGTACCTGTAAAATCAATAGAAATAAGTAATATTAACGTAGAAAGAAAAACTAATTTAGAACTATTAAAACAAAAATATTTAAAAGCCTTAGAAATAAATTTTGGAGAACATCCAATGAAGCTACGGGAAAAAAAAATATACGCTAAAATAAAACTAATAAATCCTAATGATATAATTAGAAATAGACCAATAAGATATAGTCCAACAGATCAAAAGGAGTTAGAAGTTCAAATTAAAGAATTATTAAACTTAGGACTAATACAAGAAAGTAAAAGTCCGCATAGTAGCCCAGCTTTTTTAGTAAGAAATCATAATGGAGTAAAAAGAGGAAAAGTTAGAATGGTAATAGATTATCGAGAACTAAATAAAAAGACTATATTTGATGGATATTTCTTACCATATAAAAGAAATTTAATAAACCAAACAAATAATAAAAAATGGTTTAGTAAATTTGATTGTAAAAGCGGATATTGGCAAATAAAATTAACTAAGGAATCTGTTTAACAGCATTTAGCGTATCACAAGGACATTATGAATGGATAGTACTACCATTTGGATTAAGAACAACCCCACAAATATTCTAAAGAAGAATGGATAAAATATTTAGAGAAATGAATGATTTTATTCTAGTATATATAGATGATATATTAATATTTAGTGACAATTTAACAGATCATTCAAAACATCTAGATATATTTATTCAGACTATTAGAAAACATGAAATCCTATTATCAGAAAAGAAATCAGAAATATTTAAACACAAAATAGAATATTTAGGATATATTATATATTCTGAAGGAATTCAATTACAAGAACATATATCAACAAAAATAAAGAATTTTAAAGAAACTTTAGAAAATAAAAAAGAAGTACAACAATTCTTAGGAATAGTAAATTACGCTTCAGATTATATAAAATATTTACCAAAATTAAGAAAACCACTACAAGATTTAATAAAGAAAAATAAAACTTTTGAGTGGAAGGAAGATCATACAAATGCAATAAGAATATTAAAAACAAAGGTAGAAAATTTACCTAAACTACGATTACCCAAAGATAATGATCAATTAGAATTATTTACAGATGCTAGTGATATAGGATGGGGAGTTAGTAGCTTTTGAAAAAGACAATATTGATAAAGAAAACCCTTTAATATGTGGATATGCAGCTGGAACTTGGAAACCCAATGAAAAGAATTATCATATTAATGAAAAGTAATTATTAGCGGTAAAATTAGGAATTAAAAGATTTCATTATCATTTTCTACCTATAAAATTTGTTGTAAGAAAAGATAACACTCAAGTATGATCATTTATATTCAATAAAATTGACCCTTTACCAGAATTAAATTGTTAGATATATTTGACAATGTCATGGCTAATATAATTTATGTTTAAATTTTAGATCTTACTTAACAGGACAAATCAGTACTTAACCGTTGATCAGTACTTATACTGGAAGTCAGGACTTAAGGATATCAGTACTTATATTATCAAGAGATAATCATCAGAAGTTAGATATCAGAACTTAAGTGTTGAAGGACGATCAGATAAGGACAGTAGCTGATTAAAGGAAAGAAGATCATGATAAACATAAGAAGAGATATGCATGAAGAAGGAGTTCCGTGAAGAATGGAATACTTGGAAGAAAAGATATCTGATTGATATATTTTAGGAAGCAGAATTATATTCCATATCAATTAGCGATTATCTTGTAACTGTGTAGTATATAAACACATACATAGGGTTTACACTATAAGTGTTACCATATTCGAGAAGATTATTCATTGTAACCCTAGCAGCTCTCGTGATATTTGTTCATCACTGAGAGGTAACAGTTTCATACTGTAACAGAGTTTATTGTTTCAATAAAGTTTGTTTTCTGTTACTTAAGATTTTAAAGTTCGATTTGATTGTATTATACACTGTATTCACCCCCTCTACAGTGCGTGTGACCTAACAAGTGGTATCAGAGCATATCTGTTAACACACATACAGTTAAAGATCCAAACACAATCATGTCTGACACAGAAACTCCAACTAAGCCTACCAAAACTGAGGAACCACCAAAGACACAAATTCAAAGTCGGTATGAGACCATCAGAGTTCCCATACTGAGACCATCTGAATATCCCATATGGAAGGTGAGAATGACCATGTTCCTGGAAGCAACAGATCCAGAATACCTTGATAGAATCAAGGAAGGGCCTCACAAACCAACCAAGCTTGCTGTTGCAGTTGCAGGTGAAGCAGTAAAGACTGTACCAAAGGAAAATAGTGATTATACTAATGAAGATATAGCATCAATTGCTAAGGATGCTAAGGTACGACACCTACTGCATAGTGCCATTGATAATGTAATGTCAAACAGGGTAATCAACTGCAAGACTGCTAAGGAGATATGGGATGCTCTGGAAACAAGGTGTCAGGGAACTGACACAATTAAGAAGAACAGGAAGACAATACTCACTCAAGAGTATGAACACTTTGACTCAAAGACTAATGAGTCATTGAATGATTTATATGATAAATTTGTCAAACTTTTGAATGATTTGTCATTTGTTGACAAAGAGTATGATCTTGAAGATTCAAACCTTAAATTCCTGTTAGCTCTTCCTGAATGCTGGGATTTGAAGGCAACAACAATAAGAGACAACTACAATCTTGATGAAACAACTCTTGATGAAATCTATGGAATGCTCAAGACTCATGAACTTGAGATGGAACAAAGAAGCAAGAAGAAAAGAGGAAAGTCAAGGACAGTTGCTCTTAAGGCTGAAGAAGAATCCCCCAAAGCAGCTTCCTCAAGGAAAGACAAGGGTAAAGCTCTTGTTATAAAGTCTGATACTGAGTCATCAAGTTCTGAAAGTGATGATGACTCAGATTCTGAAAGCTTGCCTGAGACTGATGCTGATGAGGAGATGATGAAGCTGTGTGCTCTTATGGTGAAAGGAATCACAAAGATTGCATACAGGAAGTTCAGGAAGGGAAAGAAGTTTTCCAGGAAAGGCATAAGTTCTGATAAGAAGAATTTCAGAAGATCTGAAGGCAGAGGAGGAAAGTCTGACAGAGGAGATTATACTAATGTTAAATGCTATAACTGTGGTGAGAAATGCCACATATCTCCTGATTGCAAGAAGGTAAAGAGTGACAAAGGCAAGGCTCTTGTCACAAAGCAGAAAAGCTGGACAGACACCTCAGACTCTGAAAGTGAGGAGAACTATGCATTAATGGCAAATGCTGATAAAGAAAGTGTTGAGAGCAGTTCTGAAGCTGCTGAAACAAAGGTACCTCAGACTACTTATGCTTTTCATACTGATGATATTAATGAGTTGAGAAGATATCTTAAAACCATGTTTGTTAGTTATAGAGATCAAACTTTAACATGTGAAAGATTAACTTCTGAAAATCTTGTTTTTAAGAAAAGAAATGATTTCTTAGAAAAAGAGTTAGTCATGTTTCATCAAACTCAGAAGGATAGAGATGATGCTTTCTATGTTAGGGATGAAGTGCTCAAAATGAATGAATCTCTAAAAACTGAGTTAGAAAAGGAAAGAGAGATTATCAGGACTTGGACTAATTCTGGCAAAATAACTCAAAATTTGCTAAGTAGTGGAAACTGAAAAGAGGGCTTAGGTTATGGAAAGGATAAGAATGATAAAGGAACTGAAGAAATTAAGCCTGTTGTTAAGCAAAAGCCAAAGTTAAAACCTGTTAAGTTTGTAACTGTAAAGTCTGAAAATGAGAAATCAGAAGTTAAAGAGGAATTAACTCCTGACAAACTAAAACAGGAAAAGACAGCTGAAGTAAACATAGGCTTAATGACAAAGAAGCAGCTTAAGCATAAGCTGAAAGATGTTAAGAATGCAAACAAGGTAAAATCACCTAGGAAAAATAGGAATGGAAAGGAATGTAATAACCCCAATTTTTGGGAAATTTTGAAACCCTTATGAATAGTGTTTTTGCTGAATGAGAAAACTTTTCATGCCACACTATGTAGGGGTTCTGATATGGATATTCTGGGATATTATTAGTACTCTATGTAGTATATAAGTGTATGTAAAGATCGTCAGAATCCAATTCCGAACACTTTGGTTTTTCCCGGAAATACCCTAGATGCGGAAAGAATTGAGTATAAGGTAACAGGATAAAAAGGATTTAAATTAAAGGATTATAATAGAGGATCATAAAAAGGAATATAATGTACTGAGAAAGGTTAAGGGAACCTAAGTAATAAGATCCCGGGTATGATCCTTCAAACGATAAACGAGAACGAAAGTTAAGCGAACCGTATAACAGATCAGCGGTCATTAGGCAAACGATTAGGAAGTTAAGCAAAGGGATTAGAGGGAGTGATGTCACCCAACCAATGAGAGGAGGACAAGGAGGGAAAGATGACATCACAACATGACCTACGCATGACATGGGAAGGAAGGAGGTGTGGTTGAATGAGAACCACACAAAATCAAGGGCAACAAGGTAATTAACAAAAAACAACACAAAAATCAACCAACCAAGCCAAAACATTTCATTTCACCAAACAAAACACAAAAATCTCTCTTCTTCTTCTTCATGCTCTCGGGTGCTTTTCTTAAAAAATGAAAGTCCAAGCTCCTCCACTTACTATTTAGCAAGGTAATTATCTAAGCTTCCCCATGGATAGTTACATACTTCCTATAAGTTTAAGCTTCTAATTCCAAGCCAATCTTTTTCTATAAATCATGAAAGAAGATGGTGAATAGTGTTTTCAAGAACTAAAATTTGTGTTCTTGAAGTTTTGTTTAGATTAAGCTTGGATAAGGACTTTAAGGGTGATTCCAAGCCATTCTCTTGATTCTCCACTCTTCAAGAAAGGTATACCATCTCCAAACCCTAGATTCCTATGTATTATAAGATGATTTTGATTAGTAGGGTGATATTGTAGCTTGTTGTTGTGATTAGAGTTTGGGATTTGAAATGGTATTGAATCGGATTGGTAAATCTTGTTGTTTTGGTTAAAAGAATGTAGTATAGTTAAATTCAAGCTTAGGCATAAGTATGAATGTTAAAATTGAATTGGTTGGGGTTGTTATGATGTGATAAGGATGGATGTTGGTTGTATGTTGGATTTGAGGTTGAATTGGGTTGGTTTTGAATGGTTTTAAATTGGAAAATAGCGTAATCATAGCCGTCGTAACGTCCGATTTTCTTTAGACTGTTTTTGTGCATAACATTAGGACCCGAGAACCCCCTGCTAGATTATGACCACTGCCATGTTTAGATAGCCCATGTTACGAGCTTTGTTTTGATATGTAGTTCGTTCGATTCCGATGCACGGTTTAGGAGAAACGACCGTTTCAAGTAACGGCGTTTCGCGAACGAAACTTTTCCCCTCGCCTTACTTTGAAACATAGGTTAAAGACCAAAAAGGGTTAATTAATGCATGAAACATTTATGGTAAGTGTGTTAGGCAATTGGTAAGACACTCGCGAAGGAATCGCCTTAGAACTCGTAAAGGTTAAATTACAAAAAATGGTGGAGCCGAGGGTACTCGAGTGACTTAAGAAAATCAGTAAGCGCAAAACAAGCGTTAGAGTCTAAGTTAGTTAAAGTATAGATTTACAAGTGACTTTGGTTTAATTCCAACTTATTTGTTGTTTATAGGTTACCAGACTCGTCCCGAGCCATTCGTAACCCCCAGTCGCTCAGGCAAGTTTTCTACTCGTTATACTGTTGTTGTGATGTATATATGTATATGCATTATCTTGTGATAAATGCATGTTGGTTAATTAGCAAATTTTGCGATATATTGAAGCATGCTGATATGGTATATATATGCATGCCTGTTTCGTATTCTTGTCATATATATCTGTTGGTTCAGTTGATAATACCTATGCTAGAGAATAGCGGTAATTTGCATATACCCTTAGTATAGGGACCCAAAGGTGAAAACATTTTCTAAAACCGGGAGTCGAGGATCCCGAGTAGATTTTATATATATATATATTTATATATATATGGTTATAGTTTTCAAAACTATTAATCGAATAAGGTTTATTCGATAACTTTATTTTATTAATGAATATTATCTTGGATATTCATTCGAGGACTTATGACTCCTTTATTTTATTTAATGAATATTATTTATAATATTCATTCGAGGTATTATGACTCAGCTTATTATTTAATGAATATTATTTCGAATATTCATTCGAGGGCTTATGACTCAGCTTATTTTATTTATTGAATATTATTTGAATATTCATTTGAGGATCTATGACTCCGATTATTTGCTGAGATATATTCTTTATTTTATTAAAGAATAAGGTGTCGATAATCAAACTCACTTTTGATTATTCAAATAAAGATAGTACTTTCGTATAGGTATATCTTTGGATATTTAATATTCATTTCAAGTATAAGTTTCAAAACTTCTACTTCAATTATTTTTATAAAGATTATTCTTTATGGAAATATTATTTAAATAATAATATTCAGATATTTTCTAATATATTGGGATTGATTTATTTTATTAAATCAGCATCACTCCAAACATTCTTAAAAATGTTTTGCGAGTCTTCAAAAATGATTTTTAAAAGTTAGAGCGGATCCCAAAACTCATTTTTATATTTAAGATCCTCCTTTCGAAGGGGATTTAAATACTCGCTCAAAACCTGAGGGATCCGGCTCTGTGGTGTGTTTTATATTCACAACAAGGTTGATATTTTGTTAAATGAATCGATTACTTACCCAACACTAGGGAAGTAAAATTCTTGGAACAAGTTAATCCATTAACAGGCATCGCCTAGGAAATATCGGTGAGTTCTCCTTTCCAACTAGATACGACTTCTTGGTGGAGCCGTATCAACAAGTTTCTACTTGGGGAAAGGGGGAAAGAGCTTTACGTTTCAGAGTCATGGATTTCATCTGAACTAGGAGTGGCGTAAGTGGTCGAGTGGCGCCGGCCCAGCCTTATTATATTGGCCCAAATGGCCTGGAAGTTCCGCTAAGGCGGTCCATTCCTTAGGAGTTCAGTGTTCGGTTGACAAGTAAATCCGACAGGTTCTCCTCTACATGTAGAAAATGGTGGGGTTGCACTACTACGACTGATCATCGTAAGTGGTCTTCCTGGCGCGGCAAACTCCCGTAATGAGTTCATCATCCAATTGGATATTTCTGCAACACTACCCAGAGCACTTCGATAGAAAGGCTACGGTTGGGCGATTGTTGAGTGTTGGCAGGGTCAAGTTTTCAAAATGATGTTTGCATCAAATGAAGTATCTCGTAACTTCATTTTATTTTGATGATATTTTAAAGATTTAATCTATTCAAATCTGGTCTTGTAGTCTCATCTACGTGATGAACTTTTGAAACTAATTATAACTTGAATGGTGGTAGTTCAAGTAGTATTTGGAAAAGATATAAGTATATTGGAGTATCTTGTAACTTCATCTTTTAAACTTATATCTAGTAAATGATTATCTTATGCATGACAAAGATTTTCAGAAAAACGTTGAGACAAGGTTAGATATATGAGATCACCTTGCAATGATATTTTTATACAGTTATACACTGGAACTCTGTGTATATTATGCATGGAAGAGGACTTCCAATATTTTGAAAAGTATATATGTATATATATATACTGAATATTTTGCGACTTCATCGCATTAAGATATCAACTTGGTTCATTTCTTTTGACCAAGACTTTCATGAGTATTATGAGTAGGCTCATATATTGTTAATCATTATACATATTACTTTGGTGGGCTTGCTGCTCACCCTTGCTTTCTTCTTTCATCACACAACAACAGATAGAAAGGATGAACAGGACCAAGCTCCCGATTCGCAAGCGATTAGGAGACGTTCCACAGTTTTCTAGAAGCATTGATGCCGCCGTAGCTGAGGTAGGAGCTACCAATAGGCTAGGCTTTCAACTTCTAATGTACCAGATTTATGTATATTTATGAATTGTAATAATGGCAAAGAAATGTAAATTTATTCAGAAAACCTTTTAAGGTGTATTGGCAGATAATTATGGAATAAAATGACTTGTGGTTATTTTTGGATGTTCATCTCTGAGACTATAACGTGTGGTGTGTGTGTTTATTGTGGGGTCACAGTACAGAGTAGTTGAGTAATTATTAAGATTGGGTGTTATTAAGGGAAATGGAACTCGTGACAACCCGGATCCCTGACCCCGGATTTGGGGGTGTTACAGAAATGGTATCAGAGCTAAGCGTTATAAACCTCAGAGATGATGTGACGTTA
This sequence comes from Apium graveolens, assembly GCF_009905375.1. Lineage (NCBI taxonomy): Eukaryota > Viridiplantae > Streptophyta > Magnoliopsida > Apiales > Apiaceae > Apium > Apium graveolens. The sequence goes on from NC_133653.1 coordinate 196,825,776, forward strand.
AGATAATAAGTTCACCAAGATAATAAGAACTCTTGCCAAGTTCATAGTCGGGCTACCTAACGTAGTACTGACAGTTAAAAACCCTTATGGGAACCCTTATAAATATCGTGATAGGAGCGTAGTTCGTTATCGTATATGGTAGCGGGACTCCGAACCCTGAGGTTGAGGGGCAACAGCGCGATGATGTCTTATTACTAATTGGAGATCGGATTGTGGATCCGATAGAGTATCCTAATGCAGGACCGGATGATGTTGATATTGAGGATGTAGCGGTTGAGGATGTTGTCCTAGAAGGGATAGTTGTTGAGGAGGATCCCATGGAGGATCCTGACAGGATTGGATAAAGGACCACTGATGAATTGATGACCATGGTTTGGTCGACTACCAGAGGTAGGATTGGCCGGTCACTACCGGAGGTTCGTTCAAGTTGTAAAGATAGTAGCCCCTTTAACGCGGCTTACTCGTAAGACTGAGAAGTTCGAATGGACAGAGAAATGCGAGAACAGCTTTCAAGAACTGAAGCAAAGGTTGGTGACGGCCCCTATGCTGGCGTTGCCGGATGGAAAAGGAGATTTTGTGAAGTGTAGTGACGCTTCGCACAAGGGCTTAGGGTGCGTGCTTATGCAGCATGGTAAGGTAATCACGTACATGTCAAGACAATTAAGGTAATATGAAATTCGATATCCCCACCCATGAGCTTGGGCTCGTGGCAATAGTTTTTCCCTAAAGATTGGAGGCACTACTTGTATGGAGAGAAGTGCGAGATTTACCTAAGCCATAAGTACTCTAGTACATTTTCCCGTAGAGAGAGCTCAACATGTGCCAAATGAGGTGGTTAGAGCTAATCAAGGATTACGATTATGAGATTCTTTATCATTCGGGGAAAGCCAATGTGGTGGCTGATGCCCTTAGTAAAAAGGAGAGACTCAAGATGATAATGTCTTTGGGAGAGTTTATAAGAGATTTTGGAAATAGTAGTGAAGGTAACCGGAGCCGGTACCGAAAAGCTGTTTGAGATTGCAATAGAGACCGAATTATTGGAAAAGAGCATACGGTGCCAGAGAAAGGTGATGAATGAAGGCAGAGAGCCAACAAATAAATATGAGATTAATACCGAGAAAGATGATAAGGGAATAATGAGGTATTCCTATAGAATTTGGGTTCCGAAAAGTTCAAGAGCGTAAGGATGAGAACTTAGATGAGAGCCATAGTTGGAGGAATAAGATTTAGAGCAAACCCTGAACGTGATAGTCAGGGAGGTCGCCATCAAGATAGAAGGAACCCATGACATAATGGAGTGGAAAATGAGGATTTAAAAAAAAAAAAATGACCCCAATTATGGGGAGTAGGATGAAACATTTCATACTAAGGAAACAGAAAGTCGAGTAAGGAAAGGAGACCTGAGACGGTACTCCTATACGGAAATTCATGGACCTGTCTAGACAGAACTTAGACTATTATCCCCAACCACCACCTTGAGGAAACAATGCGATAGGAAATTCTTTCAGGACCTTTAAGTCTCTAAGCTCTCAGAGTTTCAAGGAACAGGTTGACCTAGTCGAGGCAAGAGCCTGGCTAAAGGAAATAGAGAAATCATTTGAGATTCTGAATGATTGACGAACCACAAAAGACTGTTTTTGTCACTTACCCTCCTAAGAGAGAGACCACCCGCTGGTGAAAGACCAAGGAAGGCACGGAGCAAGAGATTATAATAAACTGATTTAAGTTCAGTCAATTGTTTTCGGGAAAGTAATTCCCAAAGATAAGGAGATAGTGTAAAAGCTTTAGAGCCAGAACAAAGGCAGACGAGTATGATGAATTATGAATCTAAAATGTAAAAGTTGTCAAGATTCGTTCTAAGGACACGAATCCAGAATGACGGGATGTTTGAAATCAATGCTTATGTTGTGTTGGTTCATGAAATAATGATAAGAGAAAGGGAAATAAAAAGAAACTGAAGTGGAAAGGAATATAAAGGCAATAGAGTTTGAGGAATGATAAGGGAGACGCCAGGTATGAGAGGTATCCCAACATTGAGATGACTGTTGAGATAAACAACAAAAGTAAATAAGGAATTATTAAGAAGAAGTTCACGTTGAACAGGACCAATATCTTCCAGAACATCCTTGTTATCGTTACCAAATTAGGCAAGACAAGCGGATAACCGTAGTTATCTTTAGGAGGCCATACGGATTGACCTCAATTTGAATAAGGATGCTATTATGAAATTATGTATAGACTATCGAGGTGGGAATGATTGAATAAGACACCCTTTTCAGGGATATATGACTTGATTTATCCATGGAAGGATGCAGGTACCTTTTAAAGGTGGAATTAAGGATAGAACATTGGTAACTTAAAATGAATCCTAGGGGACTGCATAAAGGTTGGCATGTCACCCTTAATAGGGACGGTATGAGTTTTGACAGTATGATTGGGAAAGGGTTAAGGTTACAACAACCTTTAAGGATCAGTGGAGAAATTTTTTTGAAGTATATAGACAATGATTCTGATATTAATAAATGGTATCTTGATATGCCCTGTATCTAGGGAATACAGGAGGAACGATTGAAGGATAACCTTAGAGGTTTTACAAGGAGAAAGGTAATATTCAAAATTCTCAAGAATAGAAATGTTGATAAAGGAAATATGACGTAATTATAATGTTGCCAAGTGGGGCACGTGTTAAACCACGAGAAAGTATGGATCGAACCAGTAATGGTCGAAATTGTTCAGGGCAATTAGGACTTAAGATAAAAGATGTTCTAAGTATGATTGAGAGTCAGTCTTGACAGTGATTAGCCTCTAAAGACTGAGGCAATAACTTATGGAAAAATGGTGATTTTTTTTTACTCATCAGATTTTAATAAAACCATTTTCACATAAGCTGTGATTGAAATAAGGTAGAAAATTTATTTGGAGGTGGTTAAAGTGACATTGACTGTAAGGAAATTTTACTATCAGGAAAGGCCAAAGAGGTGGCCGACACCTTAAAGGTAAGAGGATAATTATAGGCGCTTGTGCCAAAAGAATACAGTGATGATGGTTAAAGCTGTGAAGGTTGTATTATGGTTTGGAAGATTGACATTCCTTCTGATGACTGTGCAATACCCAACCGTAATAGTAGTTGGTAAAGGTTTAATTCGTGTAATCGCCATGAACGGGCTATCTATCTTAGAAGGTCCTATCTTGAGATAAGCCAGGACCATATTTCAAAAAGGACTAAACAAACCTTTGAGTTGAGTCTTCTATTGAAGGCATATGATTAAGAATGGTATTAACCTGCTATCGTTGCTTTGAGCGAAACTCTTCTGCAATTTTATCTGCTTCATGTCATGTATGTATGTCAGGATCAGGAGTGTTCTTCATGAATCATAAATGGTGATTATGTTACCTCCTTAGAAGGATTTGATACGACATGTATGGACTCCGTATGGTTGGATATTAAGACTTCATGGAAAATGAATGACTACAATAGGTCAGTGGTGGACCATAGTAAGGCAGCAATGATTCTGCAAGTATTGAGCTGATTACAACCATGAGAGTTGTATTGGAATGGGTGTTGAGATTGAGTACCACTAATCGGGTCGTGGTAGTGTATAAGTTATCATTGATAGACTAATTAAGTAGAGTATCTACCTATTGAATATTTATTCCCTCTTATGAAAAGAGAGTCGTGTTACTATATGAGGAAGGTTGCGGTGCAAGCATAGAATTCTAGTAACGATGATGTCTAGAATGAGATCCCAGATTCAATTTTCGATATCGAGGAAGTTTCAAAGGTGATTGTGTATAAGCTCGAGGAAGAGCATGGGTCCATAGAATGATGGACGGAATAGAAATATTTAGGCATGGGAAATACGATGCTATAATACTTGATGCTGATATAAATACGTATATGTTTTGTTCTCCTATGACAAACCTCTATAGTTCAGAGGTAGGTTCCAAGCCAGATATTTTGCGGCAGTATATTTTTTTCATATATACAATTCTCTTCAATTCGTTCTTTTCTCTTCTTTTCATTTCATGTAAGCTGAGAAGAACAACCCTTCCAGAAGGGGAGGTATTGCCGAATGACTATCTATCTGTGTGATAGAAGCCTAGTAAGATACCATCTATTATTTAATTGCTTGTCAAGTACTAAAGGCTGGCCACCTTCTGTACTAACTATGCAATGTAACAAGTGTTCATGATCATAGTGACCTCTCAATGAATTCTTTTACTTCTATATGATGGATCAAGCTTTCGAAGATGGAGGCAGCTAGAAAGGAAGTGGTACCAAGTATGGTGGTATTCCGATTCTAACGCGTTAGTGATACTAAGGTTGACGTGGTTATTAAAAGGTTATAGAACGCTAACGAGCCAAAGGTATAACCAGTATAATATTAGGAACGGAAGGTAATAGCGATTACGAACTGGAAAAGAATGGGTATTGAGAAGCAAAAGCTCAAATGCTAAAAGCTATAATGAGAGTCTGTGTAATAGACTTGAAAGAATTTGGAATGATCACTTAACGCGGATTAAGTTATCTTACGACAATAGATCATATGTCAGTATTGAGGTATCGCCTTATGAGATCCTTGAGGGAAGACAATGTCGATCTCCCTTATGTTAGGATGAAGTTGTAGAGCGCAAGATGCTCGGACCCGCAGTAGTCCAAAGGACCAGGGATATAATAGATCTAATCAGAGGACGACTGGTAGTAGCCAGGAAGGACATAAGAAGTATGTCGATTTGACACGAAAGGACAAAGAATAGGAAGGAGGCAACCTTGTATTGTTAAAAGTATTCCCTTGAAAAGAATTAATGAGATTCGGAAAGAAAGGAAAGCTAAGTCCACCAATTGTTGGACCCTTGAATATATTAAGAAGTATTGGGAAGTTAGCATATGAGCTAGCCTTACCCCAGAACATGTAGCAAGTCATAACATGTTTTACGTATCAATGTTAAGGAAGTGTAATTCGGATGACAGATAAATAGGGGCATATGAGCGCATATACATGCAACCAGACGTAACCTATATGGAGCAACCAGGAAGGGTTATAGTTTGAAAAAGGAACAAGTGCTTAGGAGAAGGGTTATCAAACTATCCAGAGTTTGATGGAAGAACCACAATGTGGGAAAATTTACTTGAGAGTTAGAAAGGGTAATGCTAAGAAAGTATCCCTATTCATTTTCTATCTGATTCCGGGACGAAATCTTTTTAAGGAGGGGAGACTGTAATAACCCCAATTTTTGGGAAATTTTGAAACCCTTATGAATAGAGTTTTCGCTGAATGAGAAAACTTTTCATGCCACACTATGTAGGGTTCTGATATGGATATTCTGGGATATTATTAGTACTCTATGTAGTATATAAGTGTATGTAAAGATCGTCAGAATCCAATTCCGAACACTTTGGTTTTTCCCGGAAATACCCGAGATGCGGAAAGAATTGAGTATAAGGTAACAAGATAAAAATGATTTAAATTAAAGGATTATAATAGAGGATCATAAAAAGGAATATAATGTACTGAGAAAGGTTAAGGGAACCTAAGTAATAAGATCCCGGGTATGATCCTTCAAACGATAAACGAGAACGAAAGTTAAGCGAACCGTATAACAGATCAGCGGCCATTAGGCAAACGATTAGGAAGTTAAGTAAAGGGATTAGAGGGAGTGATGTCACCCAACCAATGAGAGGAGGACAAGGAGGGAAAGATGATATCACAACATGACCTAGGCATGACATGGAAAGGAAGGAGGTGTGGTTGAATGAGAACCACACAAAATCAAGGGCAACAAGGTAATTAACAAAAAACAACACAAAAATCAACCAACCAAGCCAAAACATTTCATTTCACCAAACAAAACACAAAAATCTCTCTTCTTCTTCTTCATGCTCTCGGGTGCTTTTCTTAAAAAATGAAAGTCCAAGCTCCTCCACTTACTATTTAGCAAGGTAATCATCTAAGCTTCCCCATGGATAGTTACATACTTCCTATAAGTTTAAGCTTCTAATTCCAAGCCAATCTTTTTCTATAAATCATGAAAGAAGATGGTGAATAGTGTTTTCAAGAACTAAAATTTGTGTTCTTGAAGTTTTGTTTAGATTAAGCTTGGATAAGGACTTTAAGGGTGATTCCAAGCCATTCTCTTGATTCTCCACTCTTCAAGAAAGGTATACCATCTCCAAACCCTAGATTCCTATGTATTATAAGATGATTTTGATTAGTAGGGTGATATTGTAGCTTGTTGTTGTGATTAGAGTTTGGGATTTGAAATGGTATTGAATCGGATTGGTAAATCTTGTTGTTTTGGTTAAAAGAATGTAGTATAGTTAAATTCAAGCTTAGGCATAAGTATGAATGTTAAAATTGAATTGGTTGGGGTTGTTATGATGTGATAAGGATGGATGTTGGTTGTATGTTGGATTTGAGGTTGAATTGGGTTGGTTTTGAATGGTTTTAAATTGGGAAATCGCGTAATCATAGCCGTCGTAACGTCCGATTTTCTTTAGACTGTTTTTGTGCATAACATTAGGACCCGAGAACCCCCTGCTAGATTATGACCACTGCCATGTTTAGATAGCTCATGTTACGAGCTTCGTTTTGATATGTAGTTCGTTCGATTCCGATGCACGGTTTAGGAGAAACGACCGTTTCAAGTAACGGCGTTTCGCGAACGAAACTTTTCCCCTCGCCTTACTTTGAAACATAGGTTAAAGACCAAAAAGGGTTAATTAATGCATGAAACATTTATGGTAAGTGTGTTAGGCAATTGGTAAGACACTCGCGAAGGAATCGCCTTAGAACTCGTAAAGGTTAAATTACAAAAAATGGTGGAGCCGAGGGTACTCGAGTGACTTAAGAAAATCAGTAAGCGCAAAATAAGCGTTAGAGTCTAAGTTAGTTAAAGTATAGATTTACAAGTGACTTTGGTTTAATTTCAACTTGTTGTTTATAGGTTACCAGACTCGTCCCGAGCCATTCGTAACCCCCAGTCGCTCATGCAAGTTTTCTACTCGTTATACTGTTGTTGTGATGTATATATGTATATGCATTATCTTGTGATAGATGCATGTTGGTTAATTAACAAATTTTGCGATATATTGAAGCATGCTGATATGGTATATATATGCATGCCTGTTTCGTATTCTTGTCATATATATCTGTTGGTTCAGTTGATAATACCTATGCTAGAGAATAGCGGTAATTTGCATATACCCTTAGTATAGGGACCCAAAGGTGAAAACATTTTCTAAAACCGGGAGTCGAGGATCCCGAGTAGATTTTATATATATATATTTATATATATATATATGGTTATAGTTTTCAAAACTATTAATCGAATAAGGTTTATTCGATAACTTTATTTTATTAATGAATATTATCTTGGATATTCATTCGAGGACTTATGACTCCTTTATTTTATTTAATTAATATTATTTATAATATTCATTCGAGGTATTATGACTCAGCTTATTATTTAATGAATATTATTTCGAATATTCATTCGAGGGCTTATGACTCAGCTTATTTTATTTATTGAATATTATTTGAATATTCATTTGAGGATCTATGACTCCGATTATTTGCTGAGATATATTCTTTATTTTATTAAAGAATAAGGTGTCGATAATCAAACTCACTTTTTAATTACTCAAATAAAGATAGTACTTTCGTATAGGTATATCTTTGGATATTTAATATTCATTTCAAGTATAAGTTTCAAAACTTCTACTTTAATTATTTTTATAAAGATTATTCTTTATGGAAATATTATTTAAATAATAATATTCAGATATTTTCTAATATATTGGGATTGATTTATTTTATTAAATCAGCATCACTCCAAACATTCTTAAAAATATTTTGCGAGTCTTCAAAAATGATTTTTAAAAGTTAGAGCGGATCCCAAAACTCATTTTTATATTTAAGATCCTCCTTTCGAAGGGGATTTAAATACTCGCTCAAAACCTGAGGGATCCGGCTCTGTGGTGTGTTTTATATTCGCAACAAGGTTGCTGTTTTGTTAAATGAATCGATTACTTACCCAACACTCGGGAAGTAAAATTCTTGGAACAAGTTAATCCATTAACAGGCATCGCCTGGGAAATATCGGTGAGTTCTCCTTTCCAACTAGATACGACTTCTTGGTGGAGCCGTATCAACAAGTTTCTACTTGGAGAAAGGGGGAACGAGCTTTACGTTTCAGAGTCATGGATTTCATCTGAACTAGGAGTGGCGTAAGTGGTCGAGTGGCACCGGCCCAGCCTTATTATATTGGCCCAAATGGCCTGGAAGTTCCGCTAAGGCGGTCCATTCCTTAGGAGTTCAGTGTTCGGTTGACAAGTAAATCCGACAGGTTCTCCTCTACATGTAGAAAATGGTGGGGTTGCACTACTACGACTGATCATCGTAAGTGGTCTTCCTGGCGCGGCAAACTCCCGTAATGAGTTCATCATCCAATTGGATATTTCTGCAACACTACCCAGAGCACTTCGATAGAAAGGCTACGGTTGGGCGATTGTTGAGTGTTGGCAGGGTCAAGTTTTCAAAATGATGTTTGCATCAAATGAAGTATCTCGTAACTTCATTTTATTTTGATGATATTTTAAAGATTTAATCTATTCAAATCTGGTCTTGTAGTCTCATCTACGTGATGAACTTTTGAAACTAATTATAACTTGAATGGTGGTAGTTCAAGTAGTATTTGGAAAAGATATAAGTATATTGGAGTATCTTGTAACTTCATCTTTTAAACTTATATCTAGTAAATGATTATCTTATGCATGACAAAGATTTTCAGAAAAACGTTGAGACAAGGTTAGATATATGAGATCACCTTGCAACGATATTTTTATACAGTTATACACTGGAACTCTGTGTATATTATGCATGGAAGAGGACTTCCAATATTTTGAAAAGTATATATGTATATATATATATACTGAATATTTTGCGACTTCATCGCATTAAGATATCAACTTGGTTCATTTCTTTTGACCAAGACTTTCATGAGTATTATGAGTAGGCTCATATATTGTTAATCATTATATATATTACTTTGGTGGGCTAGCTGCTCACCCTTGCTTTCTTCTTTCATCACACAACAACAGATAGAAAGGATGAACAGGACCAAGCTCCCGATTCGCAAGCGATTAGGAGACGTTCCACAGTTTTCTAGAAGCATTGATGCCGCCGTAGCTGAGGTAGGAGCTACCAATAGGCTAGGCTTTCAACTTCTAATGTACCAGATTTATGTATATTTATGAATTGTAATAATGGCAAAGAAATGTAAATTTATTCAGAAAACCTTTTAAGGTGTATTGGCAGATAATTGTGGAATAAAATGACTTGTGGTTATTTTTGGATGTTCATCTCTGAGACTATAACGTGTGGTGTGTGTGTTTATTGTGGGGTCACAGTACAGAGTAGTTGAGTAATTATTAAGATTGGGTGTTATTAAGGGAAATGGAACTCGTGACAACCCGGATCCCCGACCCCGGATTTGGGGGTGTTACAAGGAAGGTGTGAATAAAAGCAATGATTATAAACCTGTTCCTGATGCTCCTAGGAAAACATGTCATAACTGTGGAAGTTCTAATCATCTGGCTTCTTTTTGCAGGAAGAATAAGAATATTAACTCCTTACCTTCAAAATCAGGAGTTAAGAGTCAGTCTGTTAGATACAAACCACAAAATCCTTATTTTCATTGTGGTAGTTTATGGCATTCCATTTATACTTGTTAGGAATATCATAGTTTGTACTATGATTATTATCAAATAAAACCTTCTTTGAAGAAAGTTTCCATTGTTCCTTCTAGTGTAAATTCAGATTCAAAGTCTGATAATGTAAGTTCTGAAAAGAAAAATGTTAACATAAACTCTGATGCTAAATCCGCTGCAAATGTTAAGAAACTTAATAAGACCAAAGGATCCAAGCAAGTCTAGGTCCTTAAAACTAATAATTAGTGGTCTTTGTGATTGCAGGGCAACAGGAAAAATATTCTAGTTCTGGACAGTGGATGTTCAGGACATATGACTGGAAATAAGGCCCTGCTATCAGACTTTGTGGAGAAAGCCGGCCCAAGTGTTTCCTATGGAGATGGCAACATTGGAAAAACATTGGGATATGGCAATATCAATCTTGTGAATGTCATAATTAAAGAAGTAGCTCAGGTCTCAGGACTTAAACACAATCTGCTGAGTATAAGTCAAATCTGTGACAGAGGTTATCATGTTGATTTCTTTGAAGAACACTGTAAAATTGTGAGTAAATCTAAAGGCAAAGTTGTTCTGAAAGGATACAGGCGTGGTAACATTTATGAAGCTAAGCTTTCAACAAGTACTGATGGTTCTGCAATCTGTCTGATGAGTAGAGCATCAATTGAAGAAAGCTGGAATTGGCACAAGAAACTCTCTCATTTAAATTTCAACAATATAAATGAACTGGTCAAGAAAGATCTTGTGAGAGGATTGCCAAAGTCAGTATTTACTCCTGATGGTCTTTGTGATTCATGTCAGAAGGCCAAACAAAGAAAATCTTCATTCAAGAGCAAGACTGAATCATCAATTCTTGAGCTTTATCATCTACTACATGTTGATCTATTTGGTCCAGTGAATGTCATGTCTATTGCAAAGAAGAAGTATGCGTTGGTCATAGTGGATGAGTTCACCAGATACACATGGGTGTATTTCTTGCACACAAAAAGTGAAACTGCATCTATCTTGATTGATCATGTCAAACATCTGGATAAATTGGTCAAAGATTCTGTGAAAATCTTAAGGAGTGATAATGGCATTGAGTTCAAGAATTTGATGATGGAAGAGTTCTGCAAAAACCATGGAATAAAGCAGAAATTTTCTGCTCCTGGAACTCCATAGCAAAATGGAGTTGTTGAAAGGAAGAATAGAACTCTCATTGAAGCTGCACGTACAATGCTTGAAGAAGCAAAGCTTCCAACCTATTTCTGGGTTGAAGCTGTGCAGACTGCTTGTTTTACTCAAAATGCAACACTTATTAACAAGCATGGAAAAACACCATATGAGATGGTGAAGAAAAAGAAGCCAAATCTAAAGTACTTTCATGTATTTGGATGCAAGTGTTTTGTTCTCAAGACTCATCCTGAACAGCTATCCAAGTTTGATCTAAAAGCTGATGAAGGAATCTTTGTTGGATATCCACTTTCCACAAAAGCCTTCAGAGTCTATAATTTGAGAATAAAAGTGGTCATGGAATCTATCAATGTCTCTTTTGATGACAAGAAGATTACTGGTATTGAAGATTTCATTGACCATGATCAGCTGAGATTTGAAAATGAAGACTCAAATTCTGATACTGAAAATCCTGACAGTCTAAGTCCTGATACTGTAAACTCTGATGGATTAGACTCTGATGTTATTGAAACTGTGGTGACTACATCAAAGGAAGATGCACCTATGCAGGGGGAGCATACTCAAGATCCTACCACATCTCAAGAAACATCAGAACATACATCTGGCTCTTCAAGTTCTGATTCGTCAAGTTCTGATAAGCCAAATTCTGATAGTGCTGAAAATCTAAATTCTGAAGAATCCAACTCAGAGAGCATAGTTTCAGGGGGAGCATCAGAAAATGAAAATGAAGACAGCATGGATCATGGGGGAGCATCCAGTTTTAGAGAAAACCTTCCATCTGCAAGGAAGTGGACAAAGTCACATACACCTGATTTGATAATTGGAAATCCTGATGCAGGTGTCAGAACTAGAACAGGTACTTCAAATGAATGTCTTTACAATTCTTTTCTTTCTCAGACTGAGCCAAAGAAAGTGGAAGAAGCTCTTCAAGATGCTGATTGGGTGCAAGCAATGCAGGAAGAGTTAAATGAATTTGAAAGAAACAAAGTCTGGACCCTAGTGCAAAGACCAAAGAATAGATCTATTGTTGGTACAAAGTGGGTGTTCAGAAACAGAACTGACAGTGATGGCATAATTACAAGGAATAAGGCAAGGCTGGTTGCAAAAGGATATTCTCAACAGGAGGGAATTGATTATGATGAAACATTTGCACCAGTTGCTAGGTTAGAAGCCATAAGGATATTTTTGGCTTATGCTGCTCACAAAAAGTTTACTGTCTTTCAAATGGATGTGAAAAGTGTTTTTCTCAATGGAGAATTGGAGGAGGAAGTATATGTTGAACAACCTCCAGGCTTTGTAGATTCCAAACATCCAGATTATGTCTACAGGCTTGATAAAGCACTTTATGGACTTAAGCAAGCTCCTAGAGCATGGTATGAGACTTTAGCTCAGTTTCTTCTGGAAAGTGGATTCAACAGAGGAACAATAGACAAAACACTGTTCTACCTCAACCACGGAAAGGACTTACTTCTCGTCCAGATTTATGTTGATGATATCATTTTTGGGTCTATAAATGACAGACTTTGCAAGAAGTTTGCCAAACTGATGCAGTCAAGATATCAGATGAGTATGATGGGGGAACTTAGCTATTTTCTGGGCCTTCAAGTCAAGCAGAATGAAAAAGGCACTTTTATTTGTCAAACTAAGTACACCAGAAACTTGCTAAAGAAATTCGGAATACAAGATTGTTCAAGTACATCCACTCCCATGGCCACTGCAACAAAACTGGATAAGGATACTGGTAAATCAGTAGATATTACTGATTACAGAGGTATGATTGGCTCTCTACTCTATCTAACTGCTAGTAGACCTGATATCATGTATGCTACCTGTCTTTGTGCAAGATTTCAAGCAAATCCAAGAGAACCTCACTTAACAGCTGTGAAAAGAATCTTTAAGTATCTTAAAGGAACAGCTGATCTGGGATTGTGGTATCCTAGAGAATCAGATTTTAAACTAATAGGTTACTCAGATGCAGATTTTGCAAGTTGCAAAATTGACAGGAAAAGCACAAGTGGAAGCTGCCAATTTCTTGGAGGCAGATTGGTTTCTTGGTTCAGCAAGAAACAAAAGTCAATTTCCACATCAACTGCAGAAGCAGAGTATATTGCTGCAAGAAGCTGTTGTGCACAGATTATTTGGATGAAGAATCAGTTACTGGATTATGGGTTAACATATTTCAAAATCCCTATTTACTGTGATAATCAAAGTGCTATTGCTATGACAGGTAATCCAGTTCAACACTCTATGACAAAGCACATCAGCATCAGGTACCACTTCATAAGGGAACATGTGGATGAAGGTACAGTGGAATTGCACTTTGTTCCAACAGATCAACAACTAGCAGATATCTTCACAAAACCACTGTGTGAAGCCACTTTTACAAGATTGGTAAATGAACTTGGAATGGTTTCAGGTTTTTTTTCTAAATCTGTCTAGTTTTGTTCTGTTTCATTAGACTTTATGATCAGTATTTACAGAATGTAATCTCTTTGTGTATTCTGTGATTAATTGAAATATGCGTTCAAGTACTGATTGTTGTCTGATATATGTTTCTAAACTCTGATAAGTGATATTTCTGTTTAAGTAACTATTCAATCCTATGAGGATAACTGTGCTAGATACTAACCTAGTAGTCTTCAATAAACAAATGATCCCATGTAAGAAGTAATTATTTCTGTGGAAATCTTATGACACAAGCAAATTCTTATAATTGAGCTTAGTTGAGTTTACTTTGTTTATCTTATTACTAAGTCATAAATTAAAATAATGCTACTCATCTGTTAAGTTCTGATACTAGTAAATCTGCTGAATGTACTAAGTGTTGATAAACCTCAATTATCAAAAGAAAAAGCAAAAAGATCAAAGAATAAAATCAGGTACTCCTTTGAGATCTAGAGTAAAAATGTGGAAGGGACGACCCAAGTGCATTGCTGGTATTAAGTAAATATGCATTAGAAAAGCAAAATATTTTCTTGGTGACTTTTCACTCTCTATGATTACTGGAGAAATACTCAGATAATAGCATAAATTCTGATAAGCAGTCGTGACTCACTTACACTGAGAAGCCACTGTAAAATAAAATTTAAAAAGATGCATAAAATTAGCACAAAACAGTTGAGGTGGACTCAAGCATGAACTCATTCATCAGTAGGTTTCAGGATAATGACAGCTCTTTAGCAAAATTTTAGTTATGCCTTATTTCTAAGATGTACTGAAGTGAATCAAACTTTACTCCTTGTCTGAAATTTAGCTTAATGCACACACTAATCACTCCATCTGAATGATGAAAATTACTGTGGTGGTCTATGTTGTTTTAGATAAACAGTCATTGTGTCATTTTGCGCTAACTCCGAGGACAAGTTCTGGTTGCATATTCTGACGATTAAGTTCTGAAGAGTATAACTCAGAACTTGTAAGAGGATTTACTTAGATAGGCATTCCTTTTTCGAGTTAAGAAATTATATTCTGATGACTGTTAAGTTCTGATATAAGTCTAAGTTCTGATATTACAGTCTAATTCTTTACTTGACTTCTCTGTGGATAAAATTTGATAACAGTCTCGGTTCAAACTAGAATATGTTGAAGTGGAAGATTAATAGTCACTATGGTTAGGGTTAATGATATTCGTACTTGAACAGTTCACATTTACTTGTTTCTTGTGCGCATTCAACCATGTTTTCTCCTTCCAATGAATGTTATTCTTTTTCCAAGTCTGGGGAGACGAGGTAGAATTAATTCTACCTGTCAGCATTAAATACTTTTACGTCTCCTGGAATTCTCTTGTCTATATAAGCAGCCACTTCACATCAGCCTTCCCATCAAATTCTTTCTCACAAACTTACCTTCATACTTTTTCTTTCAAAAATACAATGGTCAGATATGACATGTTTTTGAACTACCAAAACTTTAATATGGAGCTAAGCTGTGCCGACTGGCAGCAGGAATGGCACGTCACGGCCATTCCTGAGGAGATATGGGACTCTATCCCACAGGAGGTACTGACCCACCTCCTGTTCTTCTATATGGACTACCATCGCCATCTGGAGCGATTGGAGGAGGAAAGGCTGGAAGCTCTCCGCCAGCAAGAGTGAATCATCCGACTCGCTATTCTGTTTGTCGAGAGTAGGAAGAAGAAATGATTTAATCTCATCTTCTTCCTATTTTTCTTCATCATCAGCTTTGTCAGGCTTCTTAGCTAGGACTAAAGCTGTTGATGTTAGGTTTAGCGGCTTAGGGAAATCTTGTATAAATTCTGATGTAATCTCAATTTCATGAATGTATTCACTTGATATATTAATGAAATTTGTTTTTGTTTCAAGCTTTTGTCTCTAAGATATTTTGTAATGCATTGATAAATCCTGATTGATATTCTGATGACCATATAAATTCTGTTTTAATTTAAGTTCTGACTTTCCTTTATCAGTACTTACTCATATGATTTATCTTGGTCATTTTCACTTGATTTATTTTCAGATTATTAATGTTACAGTGAAAAATAATTCAATAAGTGGGAACGGCTTCACTTTTGAATTAAAACTGTTTCACCTTTATTAATGGAATATCTGGGTAAGTGGAACGGTTTTTTCCTTGAAAACAGGCGAGTGGACATTTTATCAAACACCTAACAGGCACTTTTTCATCTCAATTTTTCACATGGCACCTAAGGATTTAATCATTGATGGAGCTAAGTTTGTTCCAAACAACTATGCTGCAATTCTTGATCATGCTGAAGCTCCATCTGAATTGCATTTTGTGCAAGATCTTCTTGCACACAGTGAGATTGGGTATGCATTAACCCAGCCTTCAGTCTTTTCGAGCCAACAAGTTCTGACGTTTTGGCGGACTGGGCACTTTGATGATGGTGGTAAACATGGCACTCCCATTATTGTTTTCGAAGTGGGTGATTCATCTTATGCAGTTACTCCTGGTACAATACGCAGGGCTCTACATCTCCCAGAAGAGTGTACTTTTTCAATTCCAGAGGAATTAGCTCTTCAGAAGTTAATGGCTAATTTGGGATATGAAAAGAGTTTGGCAAAACTTGGGCAGTTGAAATGGGCTCATATCAGAAGAGAATGGAGCTTCTTCTTCGACTGCATCACCAAAGCTTTTGGGAACAAATGTTCGAATTTTGATGCTATCCCAATTCTGAGTCAGCACATCGGGTATGCTATTATCAATCAAACTCATTTTGATTTTGCAACTGGTATAATTGGTTTTATTGGGAATAGGATGACAGAGGATAGGAATGTTGTCTATTTTGCTAGATTCTGTCAACTTATTTATACTTTTTGTACTGATGAACCTCAATTAGTCAGTTCCTCAACCCCACCTTTTAAAGTTGCAAAACGCTACTTTAATGACATGGTAAATGCTGACACTAAGAAATCAGTGGTTAGACCATTACAGATTCCTCAGTCTGTAAAACAGATCCTAGTAAATGCTGATCCTAATACTTATAGATCTGTTTACTCTGATGTCCAACCAACAACAAACACCCAAAAACCATTATCCTCAGCACCTACCACTCATTCTACTCAACCTACCCTCAGGACATATCTCAAATCCTATCTCTCCACTTCACAGACTGTTCAACCCTCATCCTCAGCACCTACTGTGAAGCCTTCATCCTCCAAGCCAAAGAGGACAAAGAATGTTCCTCAAACACCTCAAAAGAGAAGGAGGATTGCCTTGAGAGATGAATCTGATACTGAGGAACAGGTTCCTTCTTCAGAACCTGTTGTATGTGAAGCTGAGAAAGAGACTTCTCAGAAGGATTCTGGAATTGGGGGAGCTAGGCTTCTCAAGAGGCTTAGAAGAATGACAGTTCCTGAAACTCCCAAGGAATCCAAATCAACAAAGAGATACAAGAAACAGAGGGCACACAGGCCAGTTTCAGATGATGAAGAGGAAGCAGCTAAGGTAGGGGATCAGGAATCTCTGATCTCCCAAGACAAGGAATTTGTTCCAGTCACTTCTTCTCCATCAACTCCATCTAAGGAAGCTGTTTCTGAAAAGGCTACCACCCCATCTGTATCTCCTGTTGATCCAGGCATAAGTGCTGATATTGATGTTCAAAACTTGGTTGTGCCTGAAGTAATTTTCTTAGAAGCTCCAACAACAACTAATCCTTCCACAACACCTTTTACTGATGCTGTTCAAACTCCAGAGTTATCTACAACACCTTCCCTGCATCAAGATGCCGATGATCAGACTTTAGGTGAGCATCAGGATATGGCTGTTGATCAGAACTTAGAACCAGATCAGCAATTAGAGGATGTTGAAGCCTCCATTGCTACTCACACTGTTGTTGAAAGGAATATATCCTAAGTCCAATCATGTATAAGGATTTAGGAATAACTTTTATGTAATCTGTTTTGATTTTATTGATATTAATAAAAGACTTGTTTTGTTTTTATTACGGGCTTTATCTATTTAAGTGTTTAAATAAGATATACCATAGTTTAGAGTAAAGCTTTTTATGGATTATGATGAGATCATAATAGTGAGACCTAAAAAGATGATAACTCTAAACTTAAATAGTTCCTGGTCATAGGATTACTAACTGGTAATTAATAATCCGCAAAGATCGATACATACTATGCTTGCTTCATTATGAAGGATGTCTGTTCTCATAGACATTTGTGTGGTGACACTATAGCTAGTATGTAGGTGCTTATTATAGAATAAGTTCACTGAACATGACTCGCACGGCTGAACAACTAATGGAGTTCACTCACGTGTCAGCAGTTGTTCACATAGTGATAGTTGTACAAGTATCCTTAGACTTGAGGTCATCATAGTCATCTTGTGTACACTGAACTATGATTTGGTTTAGTTCTTAGTCTCCAGGGACAATTATTAGGGCTCTTCTGGGTATAGGAATTTGTACACGAAGATAGTGTATGATCAATAAAGGATCTACCCCTTCCAGTGAAGGAAGCGAATGTTCAAGGCTGATCCACTTATGCTAGTTCAGGAATCTCTGGCCAGAGTGAATGAAATTAGAAAGGAGTTTCTAATTTGCATAGAACTACGCATAGTAAATGGTAAACAAGTGATTGAATTAGATAGGCTTGACACGAGATCCATGCCTTGTATTTAATCGGGACATTGTAGGGTAGAAGGAGTTTATTGTACGGTAACTATTCACTGAATAGGTTCTTGGTATTCTAAGCAGTGAATTCATATTATCCGGATAGTCGCGATATGCTGAGAAGTATCCCTCACGATGTAGAATAAATGTGATTAATTAATTAATCATATTTAATAAATTAGAGAATTTATATAAATAATGATAAAATAGTTTTATTATTATTTATTTCTACTACCGGCTTAATATTGAACCTACAGGGTCACACCATAAAAAGAGAATGATTTAATGGTGGAGGAATTAATTAATAATGGCTAATAATTATTTATTTATGAAATAAATAATTAATTGGCAAATTTAATAATTAATTAAATAAGATTTAATTGATTATAAATTAATTAAGAAAAGTTCTTAATATTAATAATTAAAGGATTTAATTTTTGGAAATTAAATCAAGAGAGAGAATTATTTCTAAAGTGTTTAGAAAAAGGATTAATAATTAAAAGGTGTTTTAATTATTAATAAGAACAATAAATGGGATAATAATAATATTATTTATGGGAAAATTTCAGCTAAAAATTTTGCCTATAAATACACTATTATAGACCATATTTTATTCCAACCCACATCGAACCCGAAAACCCAAAAAGTTTGGAAAACCCAATTCTCTCCACCTCCTTCCTCCTCCTTAACATCGTTTTCTTGGTGGATACCGGTGGAGTGCTTCAACTTGAGGAGCAACTGCTAAGGATCTCTG
Organism: Apium graveolens; assembly: GCF_009905375.1. NCBI lineage: Eukaryota > Viridiplantae > Streptophyta > Magnoliopsida > Apiales > Apiaceae > Apium > Apium graveolens. Next base: position 196,844,508 of record NC_133653.1, read on the forward strand.
ATCGTTGTCTCCGAATTATTTTAAAAGGTTAGATTCGATCCCTCGAATTTTTATTCACGATTTATATGCTTTTATTTGGATTTTGTATGTGTAAAAGTGTTTTACCATGACCCCGCTGTGTTTAAAATCCAACAATGGTATCAGAGCATAGGTTGTATGCATATAGATCTGTGATAAAAATTTCAGAATTTTATGTGCTTGTATGAATTAATTATGATTTTTACAAGTTATATTATGGATTAATTTTGTCTGATGAGAAATCGTTTCTCAGAATAATTTTGAATGTTGATCTGGGTTCTACAAGTGTTGTAGATCGTCTGGTTATTTTTTTCATAATTTTATGATGTATAGATTTTTTATTATGAATTTTTGAAGTTCTTGTAATTAAATTCATAATTAAATATGTATATATATATATATATATATAAATTGATTGTAAGTATGTATATATATATATCTGTACATCTGCATATATCTGCTCTGCTGTTATGTCTGTTGAATGCATGGAGAAAAGCAAGGTACAGGTTCGACATGCACGGCAACCGAGGAGAGAAGACGGCGGCTACTGCAGAAAAATTAAAAAAACAAAATAGGGGTGTCACGCATTCTGGGAATGCGTTACACACCTGTGACGCATTCACAGAATGCGTTACATCCTTAAATGGCTTAAAAGGTGAGTAACGCATCACCGGAATGCGTTACAGGGCTTGTAACGCGTTCCTGTAATGCGTTACAGCCCGTCTGTTGATTTTAAAATTGATTTTCTGGGAGTTTCATAACTCCGTTTTGGGCGTGCAATATACCGTTGGATTCGTTTTTCCGAGACGGATCTAATGGAGTGATCAATTTTAGTTTATATTAAAGTTTTTAACTGTTTATATTCCATGAAGTGTTTTAAAGCTATTTTTGATCGTTTGAATTGATTTTAAATGCTTCTTGTGATACATAGAGATGTATATTGCTTGTTCTAATGTGCTACATGATGTAACATGCCTACCTTGATGTTTATTCATGTTGATATATGTGATATATGCTTAGTTTATCATGCGATGATAGATTTAGGTGAACTTAAATAAACATAAGGCGTTTGTTAGACAACCTAGTATAGTGAAATTATTTCATAACCTTAATAACAATATTATGAATACAATCATGAGATTCTTGTGTTTGTGAAACACGTAATTGAATATGAATTTTCGATATGAGAGAAAGGATGATTCTGTCAACAACAGATTTCTATCTGTAAGAAAGGGTTATTAAGAGACGCCTCTTGACAATGCTCCACCCGATCTGGGAATCATCTGATTATTGATTATTGATTTGAAATATTTAATTTAAAAGGAAGAATCTCTTTATAATATGATTATGATTGTAACGTAATATAATCCCTCTAAAATTAAATAATATCAAGTAGTAATTGGCCAATGACACAACGGGCTTGTGTCGGTCATAGCCTTCCAACATGGTAGAAAGTAGTTCTTATTTTTGAATCATTGTCATTTCGTGCCACAGCCGAGGGCTTTGATTTCGAAATAAGAAATACTTGTCTATTACATAGAGATGTGTACATTGAATAAGAATCTAAAGGTCGTTACGTGCCACAGCCGTGGGCCTTTGGGGACTGATTCAATTGTACGGAATGTTGGGTTAGACTTGACTTAGAATATTGAGTTTGTCGTGCCACAGCCGTGACTCAATTATTCAAGAGGCTAAAGTTTGATTAGGGAATAACATTAGATGTAATTGACAAGAGTTGTCTGCCTATTGAACATTACATGGCGTTTCGTGCCACAGCCGGGGTTGTGTAATGGAATGTAGGATCCCTATTCCCACTAGCATTATGAATGCTTAATTTTTCATGTAGGGGGTTGAATAAATTAGGAAAACTAGTGGAGCCACTTATGAATAAAGACCCGATTCATATAGTGTTTTGAAATGAAATCGAATATTTGCTAAGTGTTGTTATGTGTTTATCATTTACAGATTTACTTTGTACGTTATGTCTTCTGCACTATCACTCAGGAGCATACTAGATGCTCACAAATTGACTGGTCCTAATTATGCTGACTGGCTTCGAAACTTGAGGATTGTTCTCAGGATTGAGAAGTTGGAATACGTGATTGACTCACCTAAGCCTACTGAACCTGCTAGTGATGCACATAATGATGAACATGTTGTGTATCGTAAGTAGATAGATGATGCAAATGTTGCTCAATGCATCATGCTAGCTTCCATGAACATTGAGCTACAGAAGTAACATGAGCATATGGATGCTCACACTATCCTAATGCATCTACAAGAGTTGTATGATGTGGCGGGGAGGATAGCTCGATATGAGATATCGAAGGAGTTGTTCGGTTGTAAGATGTCTGAGGGATCATCTGTGAATGACCATGTACTTAAGATGATCAATTTGATTGAACGTCTTGGACAACTTGGTTTTGCCATGGATGTGGAGCTGAGCCAAGACTTGGTCTTGCAATCGCTTCCGAGTTCGTTCTCGCAGTTTGTTGTGAACTTTCACATGAATAAGTTGGATGTCAGCCTGCCTGAACTCCACAACATGTTGAAGACTGCGGAATCGAATTTTCCCCCTAAGAAGAGTTCTGTTCTTCTAATTGGTGAAGGTTCCAATCCTAAGAAAAGGAAGAGGAACTCTTCCAAGAAGAAGAAAGTAGGTGAAGAAAAACCGGTTCCACCAAAAGCTGAAGACCCCAAGAGCAAAGATGTTTGCTTTCACTGTAACAAGGTGGGGCACTGGAAGAGGAACTGCAAGGTTTACCTTGCAGAATTGAAGAAGAAGAAGGGTAGTGAGACTACCGCTTCTGATTTAGGTATGTTCATGATAGAAATGAATATGTCATTAAATCAAATTTCTACTTGGGTATTAGATACCGCCTATGGTTCTCAAATCTGCAATTTGTTGTAGGGACCAAGGAGAAGTAGGACTCTTGAGGAAGAGGAGGTGATTCTACTAATGGAAATGGAGCAAGAGTTGCTGCTGAAGATGTAGAATCATTTCATTTACATAGGCCTACGGGCAAGACTATTGTTTGAAATAATTGTTATTTTGTTCCCTCAATTGTGAGGAATATTATTCCCATGTTAGACTTGGCTGGATTTTCATTTATTATTGAGAATAATGAATGTTCTATTCTTAGAGATAATATTCTTTATGGACGTGGTGCTTTAAATAATGGTCTGTATGTATGTGACATAATTTATTTCAGATTGAACAAACTAATAAAAGAAAAGAGATGATGAAAATCTCACTTTGTAGTGGCATTGCAGTCTCCATTTAGTAGACATGGAGAGAGGGCTGCAAATTTGCTAGGAATGGTACACACAGATGTATGTGGACCAATGTCTACGCAAGCCATGGGTGGATTTTCATACTTCATTACTTTCATAGATGATAGATCTGGATTCGGATATGTGTTTGATGAAACACAAGTCTGAGGCCTTTGAAAAGTTCAAAGAATATAAGTATGAAGTGGAGAAACAACCAAACATAGTATTATAACTCTTCGATTAGATCGAGGTGGTGAATACTTGAACGGAGAGTTTCTGGATTATCTCAAAGTAAATGGTATAGTCTCCCAGTGGACTCCTCCAGATTAGTATCTGAAAGGAGAAATCGAACTTTGTTAGACATAGTTCGGTCCATGATGAGCTATACAAATCTTCCAGTATTCCTATGGGGTTATGCATTGGAAACCTCAGCATATTTACTGAATAAGGTGCCTTCCAAAATCTGTTCCTCAAACTTCGTATGAGATATGGAAAGAAAGGAAACCGAGTCTTAAACACGTTAAGATTTGGGGATGTCCAGCTTATGTCAAGAAAGTTGACCCAGATAAGCTGGAATATCGATCCAGAAAATGTAGTTTTGTGGGATATACTAAAGAGACTTTAAGGTATTACTTTTGCACCGATCATCAGGTGTTTGTCTCCAGACATGCTACCTTCTTGGAAAAGGAGTTTATCCTTGAAGGAAACAGTGGGAGCAAAATTGAACTTGATGAAGTTCAAGAAGCACAAACTACTACAAATCGAGTGGAAACACCTGTTCTGACTGAACAACCTTTTGTGGAACAACCCATTCATAGGTCAGGGAGAGTGTCTCGCCAACCTGAGAGGTAATATGGCCTTGTCATTGAGAATGACAATGAGTTGTCGATCATTAATGATGACGACCCTGTGACCTATAATGAGGCTATGAGTAGTGTTGACTCAGAGAAATGGCATAGTGCCATGAAATCCAGAATGGAATCTATGTATACGGTATACAAAAGATAGATTATAGCAGATGGCCAGGTGGAGACCTTTAAGGCCAGGCTTTTGGGAAAAGGATTCAAACAAAGGCAATGGATTGACTTTGATGAAACCTTTTACCTGTAGCCCTGTTAAAATCAGTTCGGATTTTGCTTGCGAATGCTGCTTACTACGACTATGTGATCTGGCAAATAGCCAGATGGTTTTCTTTCCAAGGGAAATGAAAACCTAGTGTGTAAGATGCTGCGAACCATATGTGGTTTAAAGCAAGCTTCTCGAAAGATGGAATATTCGTTTTGATGAGACAATCAAAGAGTTTGATTTTATCAAAAAACGTAGATGAACCATGCGTCTACAAAAGGGTTAGTGGGAGCACGGTAACATTTCTTGTATTGTATTGAATTAGAGTTGACACACATATAAATATAGCAGACCCACTCACAAAGCTACTTTATGAAAGTCACTTTGATCGTCATAAAGACAAGATAGGTATTAGATACCAGAGTGATTGGCTTTAGTACAAGTGGGAGATTGAAAGGAATATGTCCTAAGTCCAATCATGTATAGGGATTTAGGAATAACTTTTATGTAATCTGTTTTGATTTCATTGATATTAATAAAAGACTTGTTTTGTTTTTATTACGGGCTTTATCTATTTAAGTGATTAAATAAGATATACCATAGTTTAGAGTAAAGCTTTTTATGGATTATGATGAGATCATAATAGTGAGACCTAAAAAGATGATAACTCTAAACTTAAATAGTTCCTGGTCATAGGATTACTAACTGGTAATTAATAATCTGCAAAGATCGGTACATACTATGCTTGCTTCATTATGAAGGATGTCTGTTCTCATAGACATTTGTGTGGTGACACTATAGCTAGTATGTAGGTGCTTATTATAGAATAAGTTCACTGAACATGACTCGCACAGCTGAACAACTGATGGAGTTCACTCACGTGTCAGCAGTTGTTCACATAGTGATAGTTGTACAAGTATCCTTAGACTTGAGGTCATCATAGTCATCTTGTGTACACTGAACTATGCTTTGGTTTAGTTCTTAGTCTCCAGGGACAATTATTAGGGCTCTTCTGGGTATAGGAATTTGTACATGAAGATAGTGTATGATCAATAAAGGATCTACCCCTTCCAGTGAAGGAAGCGAATGTTCAAGGCTGATCCACTTATGCTAGTTCAGGAATCTTTGGCCAGAGTGAATGAAATTAGAAAGGAGTTTCTAATTTGCATAGAACTACGCATAATAAATGGTAAGCAAGTGATTGAATTAGATAGGCTTGACACGAGATCCATGCCTTGTATTTAATCGGGACATTGTAGGGTAGAAGGAGTTTATTGTACGGTAACTATTCACTAAATAGGTTCTTGGTATTCTAAGCAGTGAATTCATATTATCCGGATAGTCGCGATATGCTGAGAAGTATCACTCACGATGTAGAATAAATGTGATTAATTAATTAATCATATTTAATAAATTAGAGAATTTATATAAATAATGATAAAATAGTTTTATTATTATTTATTTCTACTACCGGCTTAATATTGAACCTACAGGGTCACACCATAAAAAGAGAATGATTTAATGGTGGAGGAATTAATTAATAATGGCTAATAATTATTTATTTATGAAATAAATAATTAATTGGAAAATTTAATAATTGATTAAATGAGATTTAATTGATTATAAATTAATTAAGAAAAGTTCTTAATATTATTAATTAAAGGATTTAATTTTTGGAAATTAAATCAAGAGAGAGAATTATTTCTAAAGTGTTTAGAAAAAGGATTAATAATTAAAAGGTGTTTTAATTATTAATAAGAATAATAAATGGGATAATAATAATATTATTTATGGGAAAATTTCAGCTGAAAATTTTGCCTTTAAATACACTATTATAGACCCTATTTTATTCCAACCCACATCGAACCCGAAAACCCAAAAAGTTTGGAAAACCCAATTCTCTCCACCTCCTTCCTCCTCCTTAACATCATTTTCTTGGTGGATACCGGTGGAGTGCTTCACACTTGAGGAGCAACTGCTAAGGATCTCTGATCGTTGTCTCCGAATTATTTTAAAAGGTTAGATTCGATCCCTCGAATTTTTATTCACGATTTATATGCTTTTATTTGGATTTTGTATGTGTAAAAGTGTTTTACCATGACCCCGTTGCATTTAAAATCCAACAGTTGTCTTATCAGAAGATACTGATTCTTTAAGTTCTGATGATGCAAATGCTGCTCCAACTGCAGATGCTGATGCAGCAGGTCCTTCAGGACATGCTCCTCAACAGACTATTCTAAAGTCTGAACTGGTTAAGAAGTTTGTTACCAGAGAAGCACCAGTACCTTGGAGTGAAACTCCTGCAGGACAGGAGTGGACTAAGGAATGGAACTCAGTTTCATGTGTTCCAACTGACAAGCATCTTGCTGAGCACTTGACTAAAGCTGATGAAATGTTAAATTCTGATGATTTCAAAACCCAGCTTAGAGTCACTGCATTGAGTACTAAACATCTACAAGGTCTTCACTCAACTACTCATGCAGAGCTACACAAGATTCAGGAAGAATTTATCAAACAGGAACAAGTTTGGAAAATTGATAAGAAAAAGTTCTTCCAACCTACCTTTGACAGGATTGCTTATATTGAGAAGACTCAAGATCATCAACAAGCTCAGATTGATGATATTCTGAAAAATCAAGCTTCTCAGCAATCACAATTGACTGAAATCTAATCCTCAGTGGAATTGCTTATCTCTATTCTACTACCTGCTGATGCCAAAAAGGGGGAGAAAGTAATTAAGTCCAAATGCAAGACTGACAAGACACTGACAGGAAAGGATGATGAAAAAGATGATCAAGGAAACCCTGGAATGGGTAGAGGTCATAGTCAAGGTAGAAGATTCACATCAAGAAAAGCTGAAATCACAAGTCACAGGACAAGTTCTGATACTGGGAAAAGAATAAGTTCTGCTGCTGGTAAAAGGATAAGTTCTGATGAACTTTTAGATCTTGATGAGGAAATGTCAAGACAGTTATTTCTTCAGGAAAATCCAGGGATGGACTTGGAAAGTTTAATGGAAGAAGAAGCCAGGCTTAAATCAGAGAAAGTCACATCTAAATCTGAAGCTTCTGGTAAAAAGCCACTTCCAAAACTCAAAGGCATTGTGATCAAAGAAAGGACACATACTGAAGCAATATTGGCTAGATCACAACCGCAGATAGATCCAAGATCCAAGGGTAAAGAAAAGGTTGGTGAACCTATCAAGGTTTATGTGCCTCCTGAGGATGAAGAAATTACTGATGAAAAGGATAATCTTGCTCTGACTTCAAGAAAAGTTCTTAAAACAACCTCTGACATGGCTCAAGTTGTTCAGAGTTAAGAGATTGTAAGTTCTGATATTCAGAATAAGCAAGTAACCTCTGACATAACTCAAGTTAACTTGATATCAGAAGATAGACCAAAGACACTCCTACCAGGATTCACTGAAGCAAAACAGACTCAACCTTTGAAGACTACTGCAAGTGGTTTTGAAGCAAGAGTAGTTACTGGAAAGGAAGCAAGAGATAAAACTGAATTTGGAAATGCTGATGAAAGAAGAATACATAACACTACCAATGATCCAACTTCCTTGAGTGAACCAGGTATTGGAGCAACTCCTGAGAGATTTAATCAACTGGAATCTGTACAGATGGTTTACCATACCTACTTGAAAGAATACATCTTGTTGTATTTCATGAAAGATGGTAGGGTTTATCATATAAGACAAAATGTCATTCCATTGAAGTATTTTGAAGAATTGGAGCATGTACTATTCTTACTTCAAGTGGATGACAGAATAACAGGAACTGCTGCAAACTATTTGAAAGAACAGATTCAGAGACAGAAAAAGGCTTTATTCTGTTAAGTCTGACAGCACATACGTTCCAAAGTACAGATATCACAATGGTGATATAGTTGAAATGAAGCCCAACACTGCTAAGATTATAACTACCTTTCTGGGGTACAGGGCTGTTGAATTCAATCTTGAGTCTGATAAAGCTTATTTGATCAGACTGGATCAGAATATAGGAAAAGCAAAGATCAATGATCTCAGAGCTGCAATCTTTCAAATTGGTGAAGATACTGCAGAGCTTAAAGATGCCAAAAGGAGAATGATTGATGAACTCAGATATGCTGAGAAATGTTTGTTGAAGAACTATCTCAGAACAACTCCTGACATCAGAGAGATCAGATGATGAAGCCAAGTCGAAGATCTACAACTGCTTAAATTCTGATATTTGTACAGACTGAAGTTGTTATCAGAAGTTGAATATTGGTAAAGCTTTAAGGACTTTAAGTTGTAGTTATCTAGTCTAATTCTCATGCATTTGTACTTAATGTTTTTGACATCATCAAATATCTATTAAACTTGTATATTATGCTAATTTACAAGTTAGGGGAGATTGTTAGATATATTTGATAATGTCATGGCTAATATAATTTATGTTTAGATTTCAGATCTTACTTAACAGGACAAATCAATACTTAACCGTTGATCAGTACTTATACTGGAAGTCAGGACTTAAGGATATCAGTACTTATATTATCAGGAGATAATCATCAGAAGTTAGATATCAGAACTTAAGTGCTGAAGGACGATCAGATAAGGACAGTAGCTGATTAAAGGAAAGAAGATCAAGATAAACATAAGAAGAGATATGCATGAAGAAGGAGTTCCGTGAAGAATGGAATACTTGGAAGAAAAGATATCTGATTGATATATTTTAGGAAGCAGAATTATATTCCATATCAATTAGCGATTATCTTGTAACTGTGTAGTATATAAACACAGACATAGGGTTTACACTATAAGTGTTATCATATTCGAGAAGATTATTCATTGTAACCCTAGCAGCTCTCGTGATATTTGTTCATCACTGAGAGGTAACAGTTTCATACTGTAACAGAGTTTATTGTTTCAATAAAGTTTGTTTTCTGTTACTTAAGATTTTAAAGTTCGATTTGATTGTATTATACACTGTATTCACCCCCTCTACAGTGCGTGTGACCTAACATAAATAAGAGAAGAAATTGGCAAGCATTCTTTAGTTGTTATGATTTTATTATTAAAAATATATTAGGTATTAAAAATGTTCTTGCAGATTTTCTTAGTAGGAAAAATGGACAGGGATAACAAGAATATTCAACCGATGGAAATGATACTAGAAGAAATCAAGAGGAAGAATGAACAAATTGCAACCTTGACCCAAGAAGTTAACAACCTTATAAAAAATCTTGAAGGAGCTATAAAGCTTACCAAAAATATTACACCCCAAACTTTTGTATCAAGACTAGTTACAACTCCTACAATATCAACCCTTACCCAAACAGAAATATCCAAACCAGAACAACCAAAACCTCAAGTTTCTATATCAGACAGAATTAAATATCCAAAAGAGTATATAGAAGCCTTTGAAAAGATAACAAAATTTTATGACTACAAGTCCAATAATACTATCCTTAGAACTGGAAAGTTTAGTAAATATCCAAGGTATATCTGCAAAGAAGACGCTGATCCTAAAGTGGTAGAAAACTTATTAATGTTGGGATTTATTGATAAAATCATGGTTGATGAAATATTAAAAAGCATATCAAAACTTCCACCACTAATAGTTGAAAGCGTTAGTGCAATGATGCAATCATATGGACCAGGAAGAATATATGGAGTACATGTATTTGATGCTTGTACCGACTTTGTAGGAAAACCAATAATAATATGTCAGATATTCAAGTATGGTAGGAATATTACTATAGAAGGCGATAATATATACTAGTCTCAAGTCTCCTATGTCATGCACAATAGAAGGATTCAAGAATTGATGTCAAATAAAAGAGCAATTGGATTATCAGTTCTAAAATCCAAACTTGAAGACCTTATAAAAGGGAGGAAGGCATGTGTATTAGGAACAAGTATGAAAGGAGACGTAGAAGAAATACTAATATTATATTATAATAACGATGTTTTGAAAACAGATACAAGTGATTTAGCAGGTATGCATAACAGGATAACAGGTGGAAATTACAATCATGCAACAAAAACCAAGGAGTTTTTTAAGAATATTATTACAGGACAAAGAAAGAAGACTGTAGTAGTGTTAAAACCCTTAGTAAAGGAAATAGCATGTTCTAATCATTTCGAGTAAGATTGTAATAATTCCTGTTATTTCAACATGTAATATTAAAATAATTTTATGGCCCAAACAAAGTTTGGTGACCATAACATATTAGAAAATGTTTTTACGGCCCAATAAAAATTGGTGACTGTAATATATGATTCTACGGCCCAATGAAAATTGGTGACTGTAATATATGATTCTACGGCCCAATGAAAATTGGTGACTGTAATATATGATTCTACGGCCCAATGAAAATTGGTGAATGTAATATATGATTCTACGGCCCAATGAAAATTGGTGACTTTAATATATGATTCCACGACCCAATGAAATTTGGTGACTGTAATATATTAGCAAATAGAAACAACCAAAAATTATGGAATTCCAGACAAAAGACAGAAGGCATCAAAAGGAGTGGATGAAATAAAAAGAGAAAGCAGGAAGAATAAAAACACAGAAGAAAAGTTGCAAAAATTGAAAAAGAAGACAAAATAATTCATAAGAAGTGGACACAAGGAAAAGAGAAAGCAGGACAGAAGAAAAATTGCAAAGTTGAAAAAGAAGACAGAAGAAAAAGTTGCAAAAGTTGAAAAAGAAGACGGAAGAAAAGAAAAAGAAGGAAAGAGAAACAATATTATGAAGAAAAATTGCAAAGTTGAAAAAGAAGACAGGAGAAAAAATTGCAAAAGTTGAAAAAGAAGACAGAAGAATAGAAAAAGAAGGAAAGAGAAAGCATATTATGTCGGAAAAGCATATCATGAATAGAAATCTCTCCCTCTATAAAAGAGGAGAATTATAACAAAAGAAGTATCGGTGTTTTTATCGTTTAAAAATCCATCACTTGTTTAGTTATTTTCTCTCTGAGTTTTGTTATACAAATTTCTTTCTATATACATTAATGGCAAGCTAAAAACCTCACATCTGCAATCTATAACAAGATAACATACAATATATATATATTTAAGCAGAATTTCATATAGATCAATTACCCAATAAACATCTACTATTATAATAATTATAAAGATGAAGAAGCAAGGAACGATAGATAGTCCGTTGAGACGCCTGAAGTTGCAAAGCCCAAGATGACGGGGAAGTCGAAATAGGGGCATAGTATTCACCAGGGACTCCAGTGAGCTGTTCTTAATTCATCAACTTTATAATTGTTTAAATGGTTTTTGCTTATTTGGTATGCGATTAATATGTTAGGATGTTTAAATATATAAAAATAACTGTTATGTTTAAATTGTTATGGATTGTAGTGAAATTATAAAACATAATTTTATGATTTATATATCTGTGTGCATTCCCTGTTTAAGGTTATCAGATATAATAAACGATCCCCAATCAATCTGGTCAGAAATTGTGAGGTAAAATACTTAAATCTGTTTAAGTTTCTGCAAAGCTAATAAGACTAGAATTTCAAATACAAAAAGGTCACTTCATTCAGCAAAAGACAAATATTTAGAGAAAGAAACTAATTTAGTCAATAAAAATGTAAAAAAAGGCTCATCCAATTCGTAGACTCAATTATGAAATTTTGAAAGTAAATATCACCCTTATTAACCCTCCTTTTCAAAGATTCGAGATGTTTTTTCACCAACTGACAATAAGTCCATGCTCTATGCTTAAGCTTGAGTACTCTTAAATGGCGTTAAATATAATCAATCGTTTCGAAAATTTCCGCTAGTAGTTTTATAAAATATGTTAGTTCGGGAACGAGTTATGCTTGGAACGATATTTTGCATAGAATGCGCTGGGTTCACAATATGTTTGTTGGATCAAAGTGGAGTGGTTAGTTACACCGAGTTATTATAACACTTGCCTTGCATTACAATCACATATTGGCGGAGTGTTAAAAGCACGAGTGTAATTAAACCGAGCCGAATTAGATATTGTCATACTTGGCTCGGTCTCGATTAAAATAATTCGTACTTACCTCGAACTTGACCGAATCTTTAATTTCAAGTTCAAATTTAGGCTCGTAAAAAGTCCGGTAAACTCGAATTCGGCTCGAAAACTCTAATTAATTTCACTAAATTTTAACAAATACTCCAAATATGATTGATTTGACTCGAGTTTGATTCAACAAAAAATATATAATATATAAAAAAATCTTAAATATTTAATTAAAAATATATTTACAATAAAATATTAAATATAATAAAGGCTCGATAAGGCTCGCGAATTTTATGAGCCGAGTAATTTGAAACTTGAGTTTGGTTTGATTAAAAATTCGAAAAGTTCGAGTTCGAGCTCGGCTCCATAATCTCCAAGCAATATTCGAATTTTTTACAAATCGAGCTCTAGTAGCTCAAAGAACTGTTTGGTTCGTTTACCGCCGTGGTTAGAACTTAGAAGTTAGAACTGGCACTTGTAGAGGGCCTATTACATTTGGTGAGAGCGAGATGATGGTGCAGTTGATGATATCCAAGAACTTGAAAGAGATCTTACACTTTGTGTGGGTGTGGTGTGGGTGTGTGTGTCTGAGAACAACAAAATATTATTAGTTGTTGCTTTTTGACCCAACTGCAATTGCAATAAGTTTGGCCTTCAGTGTCACCCCAAGTTGAAGGAAGCTTAAATATATGGCTTCCTTTACTACTGCTGCTAACAAACCCATCTGCATGTCCTCATTTTTTAAACCATAAATTTCTCAACCAACTCTTTTTTTAGGTTCCATTTCATTTTCATGATTTAAGATCCACTGCCCCCACTGAGATTATAGATAATTATATGACTATGCATAATCACACCCAGTGTTTCCATTGTGTCATTACTCACTAATCCATTATTATTTTTTGTGGTCCACAAATATGAATATTCATTTGTATGAAAAATATTTATGTACCTTTCATATAGGGAAAATGGATTTTTTTCACCAAATTTATCACTTATAGTGTTTTTAGAAATTTACCATTCAACTATAATTTTTTTTCTTATGCATGTTAGATTTATATATTTTTTAGTCACTAAGTTAGGTTCAATTTGATTATGAGCAATATGTCAATTTTTTGTAGCATTATTAAAACATAATGATAGTGTGTAATATTTTAATAATTTAATATATGTTAATATCTTTATATATATAGGACTCTATATGTCCCCAAGATCTTTACCTTAGGTGATAAGAGTTTAACACGCATTTTAAGGCTCCTAAAGATGTAGTTTCATAAATTATTTTAAATTTTTTTCTATTGAATAATAATTTAACGTTTAAATTGTTATAAAAAAAAATCTTAAAAATAAGTTACAAAACTAAGATTATAAGAAAAAAATATCTTGTGAGAGTTGTTTGATTTAATACCAAATTGACATTATTACAATATTATTCAATTTTTTTGTTTATATATATATTTGTTTCACGATTATATTAGGATGGATGAGTTTATTGTTTTGATTCTAGGTCGGTAAGAGTTGTATGAAAGAGTTGTGATTAGTAATTTCATTGAGGTTTTGAAAGTCGTTTGGTAAAATATTGATATATAATTTTTTAATATTTTTAGTACTCTATGATCAATTTGCTAATTTGATTGTATTGATTTTTTTATTTTCTTATTTCCCAATAATTTTAGTACGAATTGGGATGTCTATTCCTAATAATTTTGGTTTTGAGTTTAGTAACTCACCTAAAAAATAACATACGTGTATGAACTGATTTTATGCGTCTCTTTACAATGTATATACATTGATCAGACCAGATATTTCGAAAAATATGTGTCCTTTTTATAACAGACGCATATAATTAAGACATTGTCTGCAACAGTTGACTCAATTAGTTAAAGAGAGGAAAATTGTCCTTTTGGTCACAGGTTCGAATCCCACGAGAGGAGAATTTATGATTATGTCTCCTGAGTCAGAGTCTGTCGCTTAAATGCGGTTTATTTTGGTTCACGTGGTTTGCAGGCTATTGCGTGAGCCCGTAGGGTTTACCCAGTGCGCACCCGAAGGGTAGATTCTGCGGATTACCTACGATAAAAAAAAATAAAAAATAAAATTACGACATTATACGACTCTTTCATGTGCACATATAAGCTTTCTTATAAGACATATATGACACTTTTTGTACTAGTTATCATTATGTTTAAATAATACTATAAAAAACTGATAAAATACTAATAATTAAATTCGAACCTAACGTTAGTGACTAAAAAAAGTCCAAACTTAATATTAGTGAATAAAATAAAAAAAATTTATAGTTGAGTAGTAAATTTCTAAACACAAAATAAGTTGGACGACGAAAAAATTCATTCTTCCTCTTAAATACAAATTTGATATTATTATTTGGATAGTTGAGTTGTAAATTTCTAAACACAAGATAAGTTGGACGACGAAAAAATTCATTCTTCCTCTTAAATGCAAATTTGATATTATTGTTTGGGTAACTGTCAAGACACTAATATACTTTTAGTTATCTACGAATTTTTTTGCTTTATATATTCCGTATGACACTCTTGATGGAACACTCTAATTTATAATTATACGTAATTTGTTGGTTCACCTTAAAGTTTACGCTTAGGTCAAAGTGTTTTGCATTCAATTTTTATTATATTTTTGTAAGAACATTCGACTAGCAGACAAAACTTACAAAATTGGGTACAAAATATCAAATTTTGATTAGTTAAAATTTAACAAAATATAATGGACCCACTCACTAAAAAAAAGAATTTTTTAGTACTCTGTACTCTTTAAAATAATTTTAAAAAGAAATCTTACTAATATTAAATCCAACTTCCTAATCTTGTTTAGCAGGAGCATATCTGGCATTTAATAAAATAGTATAAATTTGGTGTAAGTTGTAATAGTGCGTGGTTTGGTTTGTAATAAAAAAATGCAAATAATGGTGCTGTTTGTTTCTGTTTCAGCTAAAAATGTTTGAAATGAATGCCATGATTCCTTAAAAATAGACAGCGAAATCAAATTTTGGCATTCAAAAGAGTGCACATCCTTACATGCAACTTGTATATGTAACCTTTTTTAGCAAATTTTAGTTGTCCCACTATTGTTCACACTTGTTATTTACACAATTTAGACATTATAATCACAGTGCAGCCAGGTGAGGCGGGTACATGAATTGTGGAATGCTTATTTCTTACCCAAAAGGACAATATGCAACATTGCCCCACTTATTTAAAGTTAAAAGTGGCACCTTTTTAAAACTAAAAAGACCTCTATTTCATTAAATTTTTATATCCTTTTTTTTACCATTAAACCGTGGCTTGTGTCATAAGTACTTGAGCATTTGTAATTTAACATACTATATGTAGGTTAAAATTAATTTCCGACTCATTAAAAAACATAAATAAATTTATTAAGTTTGGGAATATTTGAGGTACACCTTTGCACATCCCGGATCTTGAAAGCGTACACAAAGCTAGAAAAAGGAAAAGATTATAAAGCACTTAAGTAATAGGCAAATTACGAACCAAGTATTATATGAAACATCCTTTTTAGCCCTCCTTTATATAATGATAAACAATCAACCGACGATTTATTCTGGATCATGATCCAAGTAGAACCAAATATTAAAGCCCTTATCTTATCAGCACAGTATAGGAATCCATATTCAAGTTTTTGTTTACTATGCTTTTTACACTTTGGTTTCTTCCCCATTTTGATAAGGACATGCATGAAACATGCTCATAATATATTTTTTTAACATAAAATGGAAAAGTCAAATACAAGTATTTACCCATGTAATTAAAATTAATAATCAGAACTTACCCGAGGTACCTATATAGTATTAATACATTTATTTTTTTGAAATTAGTCGGAAGGAATTAGGTGTATTTTAATATTTTAATTATATTTAATTCAATATCCTTATTTTACTAGTTACTTATAAATTACTCTATCCCTCCCATTTATTTATCCTTTTTTTTGGGATATCCCTTTCAATTATTTACATTTCAAAATTTTTCAAAAATAGTAAAATTTTTATAATTTTTAAAATAATTACATCCACCGTTTATCTCCATTATACCCACTTTATACATATAATATTAATCGTTCCTACTGTTTTACTCACCTTTTTAACTTTCTTCCGCTGTTTTATCATTTTTCTTAAATTTCCCGTCAAACAGAGAGACGGAGGGAGTAATATTTAATTATAATTATAGTTATTTAATCGAAGTTCTATACCGATTAAGAAGAGTTCATAGAGATTAATCAAATTTCAAAAATTAAATTTATAACATATTTTGGATGAATAAATTCAGAAATTTTTAGAATCACAGGTTTCAAAATTTAGAAACTTGAATATAATTCCTTCCGAATGCTGGTTAAATAAAAATTATAAAAATCTAAATAAATTAGAATATAAAAAAAGTAGCACACCAATACATGCCTCAAAGACGTGACAACAAACACCGTCATGGGCCTATATACTTGCCTTTCACTTCTCTCTCTAACACCCCTCTCTCTCCCCCATTTCTCTACTCTCTCCCACCTACCAAACCCTCTGTCTCTCTCTCTCTCTCTCTCTCTCTCTCTCTCTCTCTCTCTCTCACCTAGACATAATCTATATCGTCACTAACAATATATACTCACAAACACATCGATGATATCTAGGCCTAATTAACATTCCAACATTACATTTCCTTTTCACCTCATTTCCGTCTTCTCAAGTAAGTCTCTCCACTCTGATCATCAACTTCTCCTCGTTTTCATTAATCTTACGATCTTAATTTCGATAATTCATGCTCTATAAAGCGGTTGTATAATCTCATCAAATGAATAATTTTTTAGGCCTCGGTGTATTTTTAATCTCGATGAATTAATAATCTCGATATATTCGTAAAATTGTGCTAGACTATTGATTTTTAGAGGTTTAATCGTAACATAATTGTAGATTTAATTTATAAATTGATTGTGTGAGATCATATGTGTACATTTGATTGTGATGTAAGTTGTGTGTTTTAGATATACATACAGGTGCAGAGATCTAGGTGCTAGTGATTTTGGAATTTTGGAGAAAAAATGACTACTGAACTTCTCGATATTCAGCCGCAAGAACTCAAATTTATATGTAAGTCTCTGAGTACTTTATATTTTCATCGATTTTTCTGCTTATGCCATTTTTGTTTATGTTTACTTTTTAGGTGTGAATTTTAAGCGAATATACCTCCCCTGTTAGTAATAAGAGTTAAAGGATTAAGACGTAACAAGTCCTAACTGATCATTAACCCAAGTAAAAAAAAGGAATGATAAGGTAATGAAGTTCCGGGTTGGCTTTGGCACTTATAAGCTGAAATTAACTTATTTGTTTTTTATCAAATAATGATAAATGACGAAGTAGGAATAGTATACTTTGTTTGTTGCTAAATTTTTACGCAGTGCACTTATGCACGCATTTGAAGATTATAAAAAATATATCTGCGCATTTTTTTTTTGATATTACTTTCTTTTGTATAATACCTGTTTCAAATTTGTATGAAGAATTTATTATTTTGAAGTGTTATGGTGCAAGTATCATTTTTGAATGTCTCAATATACTTTTAATATTCAAAGTGGCAAGAATTTTGGGACGGAGGAAGTATTTTAGTAATTTATTGACTTGTTTTTTTATAATTGAACTTGAGAAAAATTATATTACTAGAACTGCATGTAACTTTTAGTATTTTTGTCATTGTGTTAGTTTTATAGCAAACTTTTTTGGGCTTAAATATCTGTTTCAGGTTTATATCAAGCTTTCTTGGGGTAAGTTAAACGTCCTGAAAAACTTTGTTAACCAATGTTGTATCTGCTGATGGTTTCCCCTTTTTACTGTAGAAGAAAAATTAGATCACAAACTCTATTTATAATTTTGCAGTGCCTTTGACAATTGTTTGTTTCTTTGCTGATTTGGCACTGAAGTGGCTTTTTGAGAAAATAACTTTTAATTTGTGGATATAATTCAATTTTCTTTTGCAGTTGAGTTGAAGAAACAAAGCTCGTGCTCTGTTCGACTAGTCAATAAGACCAACCAACATGTTGCCTTTAAGGTACAGATGTCTAGTTGTTCACCAAAAGTACTAAATAATTATTTGCGGATTAATGCAGTAATTACTTGGAATTTAGATTGATAAAATTAACTACTATAATTGCAGGTGAAAACTACATCTCCCAAAAAATACTGTGTGCGACCAAACACAGGCGTTGTGAAACCAAAGGAAATATGTGATTTCACAGGTATCTGTGCTTCATTGATGTTTTGAAAAAAAAGCTCAGTTTTGGAAATTTGGCTTGTACGTACAATTTGCTTGCATGATTATTCTGTGCATCAATAATTTAGCAAAGGCTCAAAGTGTGCTACAGCTGTTATTTTCATATGCCTAGTTCATTCTTATTTTTAAGACACCATGCATCAGTTTCTTCTTGCTTCTCAAAATCTGGGTGTAATTAGTTCCCCTGTTTTTATGTGAAAATAGTTACAATGCAAGCACAAAGGGTTTTTCCTCCTGATATGATCTGCAAAGACAAGTTCTTACTTCAGTGCGCTGTTGTTCCTGAGGGGATGGGTGAGGAGGATATTACATCTGCCACGGTACCACTGCCAAGACTTTTTAACTTCTTTGATTAATGTGATTAAATTTTATGTTGTAATCTCATTGTTTTTCATCTCAGTTTGCCAAAGATGGGAAGTATGTTGAGGAGAAGAAGCTTAGAGTGATTCTTGTCAGCCCACCCAATTCTCCCATACTTTCTCCAGTCAATGGTACACCAAAGCAGGTGCAAGTTTATGATGTGCCTATACTCGAAGAGCAGCAACCGAATTACAATGGAAAGTTCAGTCCCCATCAGACGGTAAGAGTTACTTTAATAGCTAGAAATTGAGCATGGATGGATTCTGTGAAATCCTTTCTGTGTTTTACATATTCTGATTTTGTAGACATCAATCTATACCTGTTTTTAGGTTTCAAGTCTGTTGATGTAGGCTTTGTCTCATTTTAGTATTAATTCTTTAGTTGGTAGAGTGCAAATTTTCTTATTTCATAGTTCAAGTCACTAGAATTTTTTATATTATTTAATTTTGATTTTGGGACTTCATGTACTAATTAATTGTTCACCAAATAATTTAAGGTTATTGAAGATATGAGGGCAACCAGAATGGATGCTGCTGAGGACTTGAAGCCTGTAAAGGATGAAATTGCTGAGGACCTAAAGCCTGTAAAGCATGAAACCACTGAGAACTTGAAGCCAGTAAAGCGTGAAACTGCAGAGGACTTAAAGCCAGTAAAGCATGAAACTGCTGATGAGTTGATCTTAAGCAAAGATTTTGAGCTAGATTTGAATGGTCATGTAGTTTCTAAAACAGTCAAGGATGTAGAAGAGCTAAATGTTGTAAAGGATTTTGAGGAACAAAAACCACCAACTGCTGTAGATTCTAAAATAACTAGGGACGGGGACGAGGAGAAGTTAGTGAAGGATATCGAGGAGGTGAAGTTGAAACTAAAGGAATTTGAATATAAGCTAAATGAGGTAAACTTTAGTTTATTTAATTATTAGCTTTAAAAAGTGATTCTGAATAAATACATTATATTTTAAGAACACAAAGTGTTATGAAGGGGCATAGGCAAACTCTGGTGCAGTAAATGATTTTTGGGTTAGTGAGTAGTGACACGATGTATTATTATTTAAGATGCCTGTTATAGGTCAACAACTAGATGAAAAGTGATGATTGTTAGTAATTTCACTGTGTCTTTTCAAAGTTCTTGGGCCACTTGTTTATATTTATCTAGTATATCATTGGATTGCTGTCTAGTGAAGTATATCTGGTCAAGGTGCTTTTTCATGTACACCAGTAAGAGATCAATTCTTCCATGTACAAATTTTTTTCTCACTAAGCAATGTCTGACAGTTGATGTTTAATGGGAAAGCGAAACACATTACACACTACTGTGTAAAACCTGGAATTACACATTACATATTTCTTTTGATTATTCAAGAAAAAAGTTAAATGTTTTTTTTTTACCGTCAAGGAGTTGTACTAACCAAGTTCTGTGGGTTGGTCTCAGGCTGAGAGAACAATTTCAAAGCTGACAGAAGAGAAAAGACGGAATACCCATGACAGGGAAAATTTACAGCAGGAGTTGGTGAGTTGTAAATTGCATCAAGTTGCTAACAAGTATTTTCGAATGACCGATCTAAGATTATTAGTTATGTCATTGATCCTTTTAATATCTCTCCCTGATGTTGACTAAAGCAGACAATTGTAAGTGTTGGAGGTTGAATAAATTACTATAATCAAGAAGCAATCTGTATATATATGTACCTTCCAAATCTTACTAAAGTTCCACTATACATTTTCTCCATCTCATATCCAATTGATCCAAAAAACAGTTTCTCCTTCTTATATCCAGTTGATCCTTTCAATATATACAAGTCTGATGTTAATTACTCTCTGTCTATGCGTAGAAAATATCAGGTATATGCATGCTTAAAATTTCCACGAAAAGTTGTGATGTGGCAACATTATTGGAATCCCTGCATCATAGCTTTTGAGATCTACCCACTTATTGCATGTTTTTTTAAATTTTGCAGTAACCTATTGTTCAAGTCCCAACACTATTTCTTTTTGTGTTGAAATATTGCTCATTGACTAGAGAATAAAACTTTCAACTTTTTAGGAGATCCTTATCTCATGGCATCTATAGAAGAAATAGCTAATTGTATGAATTTTTTGGATATAATTTTATTCTTGCCTTTCTTTGGAACTATCTCGAAGCAAAGTCATACTGTTACACGTGTTCCATTTCTCATCTTCTTCCATAATCCATCCCTTGCAAAATTGTGTAAGAGGTCTTTAGTTCAACACTGTCATAAAACAAGTGCTGACATGAACTAGATATTTTCTTAATTCATCAGAAGTTTTTAGACGTCTGATGTTTTATGCACTTATGCTTTGCAGGGTTTAATGAGAAGTAAGAGAAGTGGACAAAAAGCTCAGGCAGGATTTCCTCTGCTGTTTGTTTGTATGGTAGCACTTGTTAGCGTCTGGCTCGGTTACCTTATGCACAAGCAGTAGATAACAGGTTCTTAAAGGTGCTGTGAGGATTCTTCATGAAATATGACTGTAGATAACAGAAAAATTGATATCCCTGTGATGCACAAGTTGCAAATGGGGTTATGCAAAACCTGAAAAGTGTACTTATGTCTAAGTTACTAACTCTATTTTGGATAGACTGAGTGTATACATTGTCGTCTTTTACAATATATCAACCTAGAGATCTTTCTTTTTTCATGAGCTAGTATGCGAAGTCCATCATTTCCTTGTGTAGCATTTATCAATTTCTGCTGGTTATTGCAGAATTTTGACAAGAATCGAGTAGTGCATGCCTTTAACAAAGTTTTTCATATGTATTGCAATGATGAAATGGTAGAAGTAGGTATCATTATCATCCCATATCATCTTCCATATAGTAGAATAATAAGCAATTTGAGATTAAGCATGAAGTCGATGTTGACAAGCTTGAAGCAGTCGAGGAGTACTTAAATCGTTCCCCTCGACCCCTTGAGCTCAAAGCTTATCTGCCATTTTCATCAGACCAGGAAGCTCTCTTCAACACTTTCAAGACAATTACAGTATCACGAGAAAACACTCTATTGTTTCCAGCGTCCTTCCATTGTCCTAGCAACTTTTCTTTATATTATTTTCTTTAATATTAAGAGGTCAGGGGGAAGTAGTAAGAAATGTTTATGTGACTATTTCTTTATGGACATGAGGAAAACATGTTCCGACAGGAAAAGGAGAGAAATGAGATCCAGCTCTCTGAGACATATATTCTTGGGGTTAGCTACTATTTTGAACTTCTCTAATATCCGAGACATATTTATTTTTATTATAATTTTAAGGAACATGTTACGGGAACATTTGACCTGCTCCAAGTAACTTGAGTAAAAACGGTCTAAGCCTATATATTTTGTGTAATTATAGGGAATTTCGTGTCTAGTACCAAACCACCCGTTATGATGTATTATTAATCATCAACTCTTATAATCTGTCGCATCAAAACATCCTCCGAGAAATTTAGTGGCTAAATCTTCAAATTGTTCCTCGTAAAGAAAGAAAGATTGTGAAGCGGCGTAACTCGGTGGTCCAATTCCATTCCCGAGGATGCAACTTGGGAGGATGCATTGCAGAATCAACAGCAATATCCAGACCTTGATTCTTGTCGTCCAGGATCATGGACATTGTAACAGTCCTCATTTATCGTAATGGGCTCTCACTCGGTTATGTTAATAGGCTGATACGTTGGTTGGCCCTTTTACTTTTCATATCGTTTAGCAAAGGCTACTTGGGACAGTCGAGTGGTGAATAGGGGATCAGTGTGTGATGTCTACCCCTTGTATTGCTGTTTATTCGCCTCTTGTCTGTAGCCTAAGTTACCCTTGTCATTCAATCTTAATAGTATCAAAAGTATGAGCTCTTTTGAAGCTACATTTGTTGGAACTATCTCAATGCGGTGCCATACTGCTAGGGTGTTCCACTTCTCATTTTCTTCCAGCCCATTCCATAATTATGTGAGAGGTCTCTGCTTCAAAACTGCCATAATTATGTGAGTGGAATCCTTCTGGTGACCAAGTTGTGCTTGTAAGAAATATGTAAATGCAGGACTAGGCTGTAATCGAGACTGGTGTTAGCTCAGGGTAGCATTCAAAAGTACCAGCCATAGAGTATCATAAGCGACACCTTCACCAAATGCTTAATTGCAAAGTAACAGAGTCTTATCCTGATCATGCTTTTAAAAACACCTATCCCAATACATTTTTAGAACTTAGAACTGCTACTCTCTTAATAGCCTTCAGGATCACTTAAACATACTGAGTAGGTTTTGAATTTACTACGTGTAATATGCAAACAGAATCTCTTGCATAATTGGTTAAATAGAAGACACCACAGTCTAAACAAAACAGCAACATATAAAAGCTACTGCATTAGTTATTTGTGAATTTTGCAGTAACTGGTTCTCGATGTCACTGAATGTTTGTAGAGGAGAAAATATCAGAATTTTTAGAAGCAAGCTTGAGTAATAATGAGAATTACAAACTACCAAGATTCATCTTTTGCACTCATTTAATACTACTGTAAAGAGAATAAAGATGCATTTTCTAAACAAGCTTAGATTCATCTAAGCTTGCAAGGAATATATAAGGGAATCACCCAGGAAATTCAGTGCAAAACTGTCATCAACACACAAGATGTCAAAGCTGAGGATAGCATTGAATAGGTACGACACTCTCGCCAAATACCAAACTGTAAAGTATTTCACCCTTATCTCGTACTAATTTGTTGTGCAGAACTTCTAATTTTAACAGCTTCTCTGGTCTCATTAAATGAAGCAAACCATAATTCATAAGACTAAAAATGATGTTATTCAACCAATGTTACAAAGCAACTATAACTTCCAATAAATTGTAGTAAAAGAATATTCGAGTAATTCAATACATTACATTACATCTAGTACAAGTAACATATAATAGTGTGTTCATTGATTTATTCTTCATGTGCAGAAATCACTTGAAACTTATTTTTCATTGGATATGATTGGTTTTAGGAGAACTTTAAACTGCGCCTTGCAATTATAAGGGCAATGCCCTCCCTATCACAATTTCAAAACATAACAAATCAACAGGAAATATCGAAGAGTACATAACAAATCTCCCTCTCCATCATTATCACTTGCAGATCGCAATCTTGTTGGTGCTAAGCAATCACGAAGAAGAATATCTCCCATTTTCATCAGACCAGGAAGCTCTTGTTGAAATGAATGGTATATCAAAGTGTAAGTTCATTTTGGTCAAAAACAAATTATTCCGCTTATCGTACCCTTTTTACCCTAAATTGTCTTTTGTTTCTTCTGTTGTAGCAATTGTGACTGACAAGCTAATAAAGTTTCTGTTGCATAATTCTCCACAACCAACCTATAGCTGTTATGTTTAACTGGAAATTCTGATCCGCATATTTCAAACCAGGGGCTGTCGATGTTCAATAAAGTCATGCGTCATTTGCGGGACAAAATTGATCAATTAATCTACTTGCAGGTATGTTGTTCCTATTTCAAGCTATCGCTTACAACTCTATATATGTTTATTCTTCTAAACTAACCCAAGCTTCTTATTACATGTAGCATGGAGAGTTGGAGAAAGCCCAAATCAATTTTGGATGCGTGCTGGAATGCACACCAAATATGCCATCTTCTTCTAGTGCCCGGTGAAGCTCTCTGGGATGAAAAATTATTACATGTTCATGTGAGTGGATTGATAAAATGATTAGTAGCGTCCTCTTAATTTATTTTTGTATGGGTGGATTTTTTTTCGTGACAATATGTTTCCTCCCATATGATCATGATAGCAAACTCAAGAACCCTCACACGGTATTAGCAACTTCATATACTTGAGGAATATATCGAGTTATTGACTATTATCTTGGTGCGAATTATAAAGTTCTCTACTCAGGTTGTAGACCTTACCTCCTGATCTTGATAAGAACAACAACTTGACAGACGCTAGTAAGAGTTTATGGTTTAGCTTTTTTTGTGTATCGAATCTTTTCTTTTGTTGTATAGTTTAAAAAGTCCAACTAGCATACGAGACCTTAATTCAACAATATTGTAGAACCAATAGAATCTCCTAAGCCACAATCTAATCCCTATAATTCCAGGTACAGGTCATTACTCTTCAGGTCACCTGTTAAACCCTTCAAGACCAACGCATTGGTACTGAATTACAAACTTGAAAATGCTCCAAATTGGTCATTTGGCCTTTTTTGTTGTTATCGGTGTTTAGCTTTGCCAGCCCATTTTTATGTGTTAGAACTTATTTTAATCTTCACATGAGGACATAACCGAAGTCGAGTACAGAGTGTGGGATTCGCTTAGATCTAAGTTGGCCGCTGCAATCCATCATGGTGTTGCCAATATATGGATTGTAAGTATTATCGTGTTTTGGAGCTCGGAATAGTATATGAGTTGTGCAATAAATTAATTATTTTAAATAAATTTTCTTCTCTTCTTTTTCAGAAACCTGGCTCTCGGGTTTCATACATTGGAAATGTATGTGGACTTACTGTTTCTGATTTGTCTGATCTTGTTGGCTTGGTAAGTTCTGTGGTCTATTGTTTTTCATTTTTCTGTATTATTTATAAGGGAAAATAAATTAATAAATATTTGAACTATTCCTGTTTTATTCAATAGGTCCCTGAACAAAAGATTCCGCAAATCGGGTCCTTTAACTTTCAAATTTTTTTGGATCCGGTCCTTCCGTTAAAAAGATTCTGACGCCGTCAGAATCTTGCTGATGTGACATCTTGCTGATGTGACAGTGAATTTGACTAAAATCAACAAAAAAATGAAATTAGACACAAAAAAATGAAATTAAGACATAAAAAATAACATCAGATGACTTTTAAAACATTATATTGTAACTTAAAATCAATATAATGTTAAAATCAATATAATTTTTTAACCTAAAAATTTATTATTTTTATTAATTAATTTAATTTAATTTATACTATAATGTTAGGTCTAGCATAAATACAACGTGTAATCTATTGCAATTACCTAAAATTCAAATACTATATTATTATAAGTGAAATGATATGTATAATTTCAATTGAAAAAATAGTATTACAAAATTGAGATATCTTTAAATAAATAATTAAAATCCATTTAATTATAATAAGATTAATAAATCAGTTAAGCGTCAAAGTTCAATTAACCAAAAATTACAATAAAATTCTAATTGTAAAACAAACGAACTAAAGTATTAATATTGAAATATGAGTATTGTCCTACCAATCGTTGTTTTAATAATATAATATATATGTGTTATATCATTATTAAATTTTAAATAACTATATATCATTAGAGACATTATACAGATTTATTTTCAAATTTAAGATCATAACTATCTAGATTTTTTAACCCGTTCATAGTATGAAATTCATTTATGTCATTAACTTCATAAATACATATATATTGTATTTTATTATCTTTTATAGTTTATTTGTTTCATAATAAAAAATAAATATTATATAAAAATAAAATTTTAATATTAAAAGTAATCCGCACTGATAATATGTTATGTGTATGTATATGAATAGTGGATTCTGTTAACGTCTGTATATGAACTAGTATGTTTTTTTTATTTAATTACGTTTTTCTCTCAATTTACACGTCAAAGTTAACTGCCACGTCAGCAAGATTCTAACGGCGTCATAATCTTTTTAACGGAATGACCTGATCCAAAAAAAATTGAAAGTTAAAGGACCCGATTTACGGAATCTCTTGTTCAGGCACCTATTATCAAATAAAACAGGAATAGTTCGGGTACGTATCATTTAATTTTCTCTTATTTATAATTATACTTGTATCTTTAGATGTGTGCTTTAATAGTAGTTTGCAAATATATTTATTATTTCATTTACAGGAGGGTTTGGTCTATGTAGTGGGGCTCTCAGATGATGTTGCAGACATGGCGGGCAAGAGGCCTAATGTTTTTCCAATTAAGGCGGAATTTCCTAGGAATTCTGTACGGCGGTGGTTGTAGTATTCGCCGAAATTGATCATCACCCCGAGCAGCAGGTTCTCTACTGTCCTTACAAAATGGTGTCTAATATTATATTTCGCACTCTTCCGTATCTATTAATATTTTCAAAATGAGGGGTCATGCATTGATTGTAGATTACTTTCAAGTAATGCTATATCATCTTCTGATTGAACTTGTTATGTTTTATTAGTTTTCTAAGGAGGAGGGGTGTTTTGTAGTCAATAATAATGCACGTTACTATCTTAGAGCTGCTGGGCACTACATGATTTCTAGACAGGTTTGTTTCCATTTATTAAATTGATTTGCCAAAGTATAATTATGTGTTTGGTATCTTTGTCAAACCATGACTTAGGTGAAATATAGGTAAAGGTTATGGATTCGAGTAGCAATTTTATTTTTGCTTCCTAGGACTATGAAAACAAGTTCAAGCCCATAGAGACAGTCATGATTGATACGAGGGAGGGAGCATATGCCCTTGGAATTGGATGTTGGTGGTTACCGTATGCGGGTGTAGTCCATCTCATGCTTTGGTAGCTGGACGCAAGTATGTTCTGTTTTCGTAGTGAATATCAATGACCGATAATTTCATAAACCAAGTTTGAGTTCTTCCAATTATGATAAACTTATGTCTGTGTGCTTGCTATGCAATGTTTTTAAGGTGCAAATTATAAAACTCACTTAACTCCCGTTAAGTTTACATCTATTTTAAATAGTCAGTGGATGCGGAAAGTGACTTATAACATCTCTTTTAAATAGGTAGTAGATACGGAAAGTGACTTTTAAGTTATAAAATACTGAAGTTAGACTGACTAGAAAAATTTACCTTTGTACCCTCATGCTGCTTGCCAACTCAATATCGTAATTGCTCTAACCTATATTCAATAAGGGAAACTTTAGTGAAATAACAGTTATTTAGGCAGTTTCTTGAAATGGTGGCTTTTCCCACTTTTTGGATTGAGGCAGTATCCTTTTGGGGGCCGATTGTAGGGTAATTCTGTAATTTTTGATTAGTTCAGGGGTATATGTTTTATTACGTGCAGGCGAACTTTCGCCCTTCCGACACACGGACTTCCAAAGTGCTGTATATTTTGTTTCATAAGTGATCACATGATTGATAAAACCAGTTTTATTTTCTCTGATTATGTAAAACGCTCGGTGATAGGGTATAAGAGACCCGACTAGGAATCAACCCGGATCTAAAGGATACCAGGCTCGATCGATAGACCAGGACCCCCCTCTCCCAGAACAATCAAATGGAGAGATCAGGCCCGGGTCTATCCTATGACCCGGATCCGGATCCACCTGCTACCCGGATCCGGGTCAGGGCTAAGATCACAATGAGGGAGGTCCCAGCAAACACATGCACATCCCACAACCCGCCAAGGAAGGGTACGTGGGCACGTGACTATGACAGCTATCAACAACCAACACACCAGACAAGCACGACGCGTATCAGAAGGCCGTTAGGACACTCTGGAGGTGGTCCTCCCCTGGACACGTGTAAGCAATCCACCCAAGACAGGCGTCCTCTGCTCCCAAGATCCAACGGCCCTGATTGAGAGGTAACTACCCCTAAACCCTACCTTTGGGCTATATATACCCCTAAGGCTGAAGGGTTTAGGGGTTAGAAAAATATATACTCTTGCACACTCACTCTCTCTCATATATTCACACACACACAACAACCTTCCCATTACATACATACATCTTTATCTTCTCCAAAACCTTGTTCTTATGCTTACACCGGAGGCGCCATGGGAGCCAAAACCCCCCTTCCGGTGTTGTTTTGCAGGCGCCCAACCAGCAGCTACACCTCACTTATACCCAGAAGGTCCAGGAACGGCGTCGGACGGAGCCGCCAGCTCACCGGAGTTATCAGTAGATGGACTAGTTTTGTAATTTTGGATTAGTTTCAGGTGTTTTTGATATTTTAGGTGTCATACCGACTTTCATCCTGGTGGTGTGTACGAGTAGCAGTTCAGCGGATTATACATTACATTTCACCGGTTATAGAATGGATGATACTACATGTTTTAAGGGTTAAATATCAAAATAGTTACTAATCTCAAAATTATATATCAAAAAACTTATTTAAGTTATCGGAAACTTATATACACTACTTTAGTAACAAATAATGACATTAGCGTTAATGGTGTTAGTTGACCTGACGGAAAATAGGTTAACCTTGACATTAAAAACAGCTAGAAAGACTCGTAACACATGAGGAAGGTTGCCTGAAGTTGAGCGTAGTCCCGCAATACAAGGCATACAAGGCTGAAGGCAATTTCAATCTTTCAACCCAGTCAACATTCTTTCTTTAAAAAATCATAATTTTCTTTTTAATAATATTTTAAAAATCAAATAGAACATTGATAAAAAAAATTACTTTAAGAAAATGCTTAAAATATTTTTACTTCAAAACTTTTAAATTGTATTGTAATTTATGGGTTGGTCATAATTTTAATCATAAACGTAAAAAGTAAATGGATAAAAAATAAAATAAATTATACAAAAACCGACTTACAAGGTAAGAAGAGACGTTTATTTTTAATTTTAGATGGTAATTTTTTAATTACGAAATCTTTGTATTTCTTTTAAATTTATAAAAAAAAATCAAAAGACAATGTTGACTAAATAACGTATAGAACTATATTTTGTTAACCGATCAAATAATTTTTTGTTCTGCCAGAAAGCCGATCAAATAATTTTGATATTGACAATTTAAAAAAAAAACAATAATAGTCTATCTTTTGATTTATACGGCTTGAAAGATCAATGAAATCTATAAAGAATAGAAATACATTTTTTATCCGAAAGATAAAATTAAACAACTATATAAAACACAAAAATCAATAAATAAGAAAACAAAAATATCACATAAAAATAAAATGGGCATAGCTATAATATATTCTGGAAAGCAATAATTATATACACATACAACGACCCTCAGAAGTAGTAAGCAGAATGGAAGATAAGAAGATTCATACATCAAAACTCATGTTTTCTGAATACTTTTCCTTCATTTATGTATCATATACTCCTGAAGTGAAGAAGCTTTATCATCTTATATGTGTTATGGATCATTTTTCGGTGGTAAAAATATTAAATAAGCAATGAAAGCGATTTCAGGAAAAACTAGATAAAAATGAGTTTGATAAATTTACCATTTTGCCCTTGGTTGATTTTTTCATATCGGAAAGGTTTTAACCTAATTAAAATTCTGGAAGTAAGGAATTTCCAACCAGTGATATGTTTGTTAATTTTGTATGTACGATGGCACTTTGGATATTTAATTTAGTTTCTAAACCAAATTATGACACATTTCAGGAAAATTATATTCAAACCTAAAATACAGACAACTACAAGACCAAAGTTAAAAAAGTAATTTCCAGGAGATTAACCGTAAGTGGTGAGACACAGTGTGTCTGCGGTGAAACGGATAGTTCCAGCTTTTAGAGTTCATAGTTGAGTCAAGTCATCAATATTGGACTTGCATGGAAACAGTGCTATTGTGTTACCTCACCTATATCTTCCATATCTCACCTCAGCACAAAGACCATCTCGACAATGATAACTCCGGTGAGCGGGCGACTCCGTCCGACGCCGTTCCTGGACCTTCTGGTATGGATGAGGTGTAGCTGCGGGTTGGGTATCTGCAAAACAACACCGGAAGGGGGTTTGGCTCCCACGGCGCCTCCGGTGTAAGAATAAGAATAGGGTTTTGGAGAAGATGAAGATGTATGTATGTAATAGAAAGGCCGCTGTGTGTGTATGGATATGAGAGAGTGAGTGTGCCAAAGTGTGAGTGTTTTTCTAATCCCTAAACCCCTCACCCTTGGGGGTATATATAGCCCAAAGGTAGGGTTTAGGGGTTGTTACCTCTAAATCAGGGCCGTTGGATCTTGGGAGCAGAGGACGCCTGACTTGGGTGGATTGCTTACACGTGTCCAGGGGGGGACCACCTCCAGGGTGTCCTAACGGCCTTCTGACACACGCCGTGCTTGTCTTGTATGTTGGTTGTTGATAGCTGTCACCGTCACGTGCCCATGTACCCTTCCTTAGCGGGTTGTGGGATGTGCATGTGTTTGCTGAGACCCCCTCATGGTGATCTCGGCCCTGATCCGGATCTAGGTAGGCAGATGGTCCAGGTCCCGGGTTGGATCCGGATCCGGGTCATGGGATGGCCCCGGGCCTGGTCTCTCCACTTAATTGTTCTGGGAGAGGGGGTCTTGGTCTATCGGTCGAGCCTTATATCCTTTAAATCCAGGTTGAATCCTAGCCGGGTCTCTTATACCCTATCATTTGCCCCCAACTCCCTTGTGCAGATTTTCTGTAGAGGGAGTAGAGTAAAATCACGTAGTTGTTGCCTTAGGAGAAAAATTCTGTAAATCTGTTGGCCCCCAATCTGGGTCTTGTGTTGAGTGGATAGATCCGGATCAAGGCAGTAAAACTTGACTGCTTTAGGAGAAATTTCTCCTCTAGGTTGCCCCCAATCCGGATCTGGTGTAGTAGATGCCAATTCAGATTAAGGTAGTAGAATTTTGGTGCCTTAAAAAAAATTCTGTGCCTGGTTGCCCCCAATCCAGATCTGGTGTATTAGATACCAATCCGGATTAAGAAAGAAGAGTTGATGCTTCAGAAAAATTTCTGCTCCAGGTTGCCCCCAATCCGGATCTGGTGTAGTAGATGTCAATCCGGATTAAGGTAGTAGAATTTTGGTGCCTTAGAAAAAATTCTGCGCCTGGTTGCCCCCCAATCCGGATCTGGTGTATTAGATACCAATCCGGATTAAGGTAGAAGAGTTGATGCTTCAGAAAAATTTCTGCTCCAGGTTGCCCCCCAATCCGGATCTGGTGTAGTAGATGCCAATCCAGATTAAGGTAGTAGAAATTTGGTGCCTTAGAAAAAATTTTGCACCTGATTGCCCCCCAATCCGGATCTGGTGTATTAGATACCAATCCGGATTAAGATTCCGTGTAGGTCTTACTGATCCGGGTATGATGCTTTAGTTTCTGCAAAATTTCTGGAATTTGTAACGGTTTTCAGATTTCTCCCTCTCGCGCTTTTGAATTTTTCGACAGTTATGCTCCTAGAAAAGTGCCCCATATTGATTATGGGGTTCGATGCGGTTTAATGTGTATATAAATGCACATATACACTATTTTTGTAACTGTCGGATGTGCCACTCCCTGGTCGCCACGTGGCAGGGGTTAGACATTACAGTGCCTATAAAAGGCTACCCCCATTTTTTCTTTTGCTTTTTATTCACATCCAAGAATCCCAATAGTTTCTTTTTCTTTCTTCGAAAATCTCCGAAGGGTCTCGCCGTTTTCTGGGCTATCTCCACCGCCGTCGTCGTTTTTCTTTTGCTTGCTCTTGCTTTCTCCGACTGATTTGTAAGTCCTCTGCGCCCTGCTTTTTTATTTATTTGTTCTTCGATTTTTCGAACTCATTGCATGTTTTAATCTTCTTTCCGTGATATTGATGTGGAATAGAGGTTGTGATTGTTGGTTTTTGTTGGATTGCGTTTGCATGAGCTTGTTTTGCTCTCGACTGTTTAGATCTGTGGGTTTTGGGTGTTTTTTACGGGTTTTTTGTTCGATTTTCTGGGCTTTTTTAGGGGTTGTTCTTGGTGTTCTTGCTCAAAATATATGTATGTATCTATGAAAAATTGTGTTTTTTGGTTCTTGATTCTCAAAGTTGCTGTTTTTGGTTAAGGGTTTTGGTTTGGGCCCGGGTAGGGGGTGCATGATCCGGATCTGCGGGAAGTGTTTGGGTAGAATTATGTGACTTGGGTTTTTCAAGATGTTTTTGGTTGCTATGGATCCGGATCTGGGTGCTTGCCACCCGGATTCGGGCCCATGATTTTCAAATTTTTTGGCTTTTAGTTAACATGATCCGGATCGTTGATGTTTTTCCGGGTTGGACTTGCATTGTTGGTCCGGATCATTAGGTTATGGTAAAATTAACATAACGTACTTGATCCGGACCGCTTAGCAAAACAAAATAAAATCTGTAGGGCTCAGGCTAACTGACCTTCATTTTAATAGGTATATGGTCCGGATCAAGCGGCTTCTCAGGAGAGCTTTAAACTGTTACCCGGTTTTTAGTGGCGATGAGATTGATTCTGATTCAGCCGAGAGGACGAGATCCGGGAAGAGATGGGCAAGAAAGCCTCCCCTTCTTCTGAGATAATTTCAAAATTTAGGTATAAGAAGATCCCGGGGAATTCGGTTCCCTTCACTCCTGAGGGGTATTGGATCAACGTAAAGTACCATTTCGTTGAGAAGCCCGCGGAGATTGAAAACGAGGTCTATTATAGCAGGGTTAGGTATGATAGACAACCTAACGGTCACCCCGGGGTGTACAACCAGGAGGCTCTCGAGAGGATATTTGCAGAGTTTCCTATTAGCCGGGATCATTACCAGCTGAAGGATTCGTTCTCTGAGGCGGATCCGGGTGAGATGAATGAGGCGGTTCGAGCTGCTTTCCAGTTGACACCCGATATTGAGTGGAGATGGCCGGAACCCCATGAAAGGATCTATCACCGGCCGGAAGATGGCTTTGTTCCGGTCTGGATGGAACATCTTAGATCCGGGTGGAGCCCCCGGTGCCACATGTTCATCAAACACCTCTGCAAGCATGTGTACAAGATATCCTCGATGTAAATCACTCCGAATAGGATAACGTCGATGACCTGGTTTATCGATTGCTGTAACAAATCCGGATTCCTGCCGATCTTGAAGCTTTTCCACCAGATCTTCTACCTCTCTAAATCCAGTAAGAAGCCTTTTTACAAGATAAGGTTCCGGGCCGTGGAATGTGGTTATGGCCCGGGTAGAGCCAAGCCAATATTGCACAAGTCCTCTTTGAAGTACTGGAATGGGGAGATTATCCTGCTGAAGGGATACGACTTGGTTTATCTCCCCTACTTTACAATAGAGGGCGTTCAGACTAAGTTCAGCCCGGCTGTGCTTGAAGGCCGGGCTGTTTCTCAGATTAGGTGTTTCTGCGATTCTCTCGAGTTCCAGCCGACTCGGGATACATTTATGAACCATAAGATGCTTTTTAATCTTGGCTGTAAGTTTTTCTTTAATCTATGCTGCCCTTGATCTGGATCCCTCGCCCCGCTTAATGATCCGGATTATGGTTCCTTTTTCTTTTTACTTGTAACTCGTTTGGATAGAATGTTGGCTTTTGATCCAGGTCTCTTGCTTCGCTTGATGATCCGGATCAAGGTCCCGTTTGTATTTTTACCCGTAGTATCTTTACATAAGATGTTTGCCTTTGATTCGGGTCTCTTACTTTGCTTGATGATCCGGATCTAAGTCCAGTTTGCTTTTTTACTTGTAATCTGTTTGCATAAGATGTTTGCCTTTGATCCGGGATTTGATCTCCTTTTGTTTCATTTCTGCAGGTTTGCCTCATTTCAACCGCAATTTCCTCAAAATCATGTCTTCTTCTGCTTACGCTGCGGCATTCAACACTCTCGGCTTGGCCTTTAAGAGGAGTTGGGGGCCCCGGGCCTCGGATCTGGTTCTGGCGACATTGAGGGGGGAGCCGAATCTTCCGTTCCTCAGAACATCCCGGATCCGGGCCACGAGTCTGAGCCTGAGGTCCAGGAGATTCCGGGTGGTGATGATCCCCTGAGGAAGAAAAGGAAGTCCGTCCCGACCAAGCCCCCCGGGGCAAAGCTGTGGTCTCCAGCCGGGTCGTTTGTGACTTGGAAGGGAAGGGCCCGGATGGAGAAGCCATGAAGATAGGCACTAAGTCTCTGGTCGACCTAACCGGGTTCATGTCCAGTATCCCTTCTGAAGATGACTGGGAGGATGTTGAGGGGTATAGTATGGCTGTTGCATTGAAGAGGGTAACCGGGCAATGGGGGCAAGTATTTATCGAATTTCTAAGTTTCTAGTTCCGGATTGTTTCTAGTTTCTAGTTCTGCACTTAGTCTC
This sequence comes from Apium graveolens, assembly GCF_009905375.1. Taxonomy (NCBI): domain Eukaryota; kingdom Viridiplantae; phylum Streptophyta; class Magnoliopsida; order Apiales; family Apiaceae; genus Apium; species Apium graveolens. The sequence continues at coordinate 196,879,438 of NC_133653.1, forward strand.
TACCTTTTCTTTTTCAGCTTGGGAGTGCCATATCTATCTGCTCAGATGTTGCTTTTACGGAGATCCGGGAAGCCAACAACCAGATTAATATTGAAAAGTTACGTGCTGATGGTTTGAAGGGAGAGCTGGAGGAGGCCCGGGGGAGCTTCCGGGTGGTTGAATCCGGATTAAACGAGAACCTGAAGGAGGCAGAGGACCGGGCTGAGGGTCTTGCCAAGGAGGTGGAAAGGTTGAAGGCCGAGCTCGCTTCTAAGGAGGATTTGAACAAGGAAACCATAATTGATGAGTTCAAGGCCAGTGATGTGTACGACCTTGAGGTTGCTCAGGCTGGGGTTCCCGAGGTCCGCAGATCCTGGGTTGTTGCTGAACGTCACATCAAGACCGATCCCTTTGCATCCTGGGAGAGCTTCATCCAGGAGTTCCTGGCCGCAAAGGCTACAGTTGAGCAAGGCAAGGGGGAACTGGAACCTTATGACGGCCCCTGCCCCAGCTTCCTTTAGATCTGGTACAACTTTGTTTAAGCTTTTCGGGCCTTGCCCATATAATTCTCGTTTCTTAGGGTTTGTGATTCGAACTATTTGTAATATTTGGATCTGTTCCGGATTGGTGGAAATCCGGATTCTGCTTTTAATTTTACTTTCGTTGCCTTGTTCTTTTCTTCAATTGCAAAAAATATTTGCTCGTCTTCCGGTAGTTTTTAGTTTTATGAGCAATCCGGATCCTGGGTCTATCGCATAAACGATCCTGATCCGGGCTGCGGCTATGGCCCCCAACTCGGATTGGGTTTATAGCCGGGTTGTTCGGGGTATGAAGCTTTATCCGGGTTGACTTTGCGGTTTTTATGGTATATCAATCCGGATCCAGATGTTTTTCATTCTTGATTTTTACTTTTGAATTTACTTTAAATCCGGGTATGATACCAACCCGGATTGATGTTTGCTTATTTGCTTTATGTACGTAGAAAATATTCTGAGTACATAATGATTGTTTTCAACCCGGATTCGAATGCTTATCCAGGTTGATTTTTGCTTTTAAATTTGCTATGATACCAACCCGGATTTATGTTTGCTTATTTTCTTTATATACTTAGAAAATATTCTGAGTACATAATGATTATTTTCAACCCGGATTCGAATGCTTATCCAGGTTGATTTTTGCTTTTAAATTTGCTTTCAATCCGGGTATGATACCAATGTAAATTGATGTTTGCTTATTTGCTTTATGTACTTAGAAAATATTCTGAGTACATAATGGTTGTTTTCAACCCGGATTCGAATAATTATCCGGGTTGATGTTTGGTTTTAAATTTGCTTTCAATCCGGATATGATACCATATTCGGATTGATGATTGCTCTATTTACTTAGAAATTTTTTAAGCAAATAGTGGTTGCCTTTGTTTTTTGCTTCCAACCCGGCTATAAGACTATATCCGGATTGTTTTTTGCTTACTAGTAATTTAAAAGTAATAACTTTCTAAGAAAGGAAAATTCTTTTCATTGACTTGGAATTTTCTTCATACAAAATATAGGATCATAGATTGGTTGCTTGCCATAGGCTACAAGTTTTAGTTGCTTTTGGTTGCTTCTTCTCCTGATGGTAACCCCCTTTCGGTCGGTCATCAGAAGTTTTATTCCTGGTTCCTCCATTCCGAGTCATTCTCATCGCCTGAAGGACATCTGTTTCCTTTATGAACCAGGCTGCCATAGAGTAGGCAGCATCCAGGCTTTGTGGCTCTTTGTTTATCAGCTCTACAATATACTTCTCATTGTGTTCCGGGTCCAGGTTCCTTCAAAATATGCTTAGAGCCTCCCTCTCATCAAGGTTCGAGACTTTGTTGATGGCTTCCTGGAATCTCCGCATATAAGTTGAGAGCACTTCATTATCATATTGGCGGATTGTTTCCAGGTGACATATGTGCATTTTATGTGTCTTATTGGCTCTGAATCTTCGAAGGAAGGCTCCTCTGAACTCTTTCCAGGAGTGAATGCTTCTTGATGGGATCCTGCTGAACCATCTTTGAGCCCTCCCTTTGAGGGTCGAGGCGAAGAATCTGGATTTGGTTAGGTCGTTGTAGTAATATATCTGAGCTATCTGTTCGAAGTAATTGAGATGCTCTTCCGGATCCCCCAATCCATCGAAAGAGTCAAAGTTGTAATGCTTGAGATTTTTCTGTCGAGGGATGGCTTCTAGGGAGTGACTGAAGGGCGTGAGGGTCTCCCCGACTTCCAACCCGGAATCTTTTTCCATTTTTCTCTAAAGCTCATAAATCATGTCTTTTAGGTCCTTCTGCCCCTCCTCTTCATCGTCAGAAATCAGCTCGGGGGTAGGGTCCCGCCGAGTTCTTTTGCCTTTTATTTTAGCCAAGAGCCTCTCCTCTTCCAACTGCATTCTCTTCTGAATATTTTGCTCAAGCTTTGCCTCTTCTTCCCTTCTTATCTGTTCTCTGATTTCTTCTAACTTTTTCTTTCTGGTTGCTTCTGTCTCCTTCTTACTAGGCTCTTTTTGATTCTTTTTTGCCTTAGTTCCAATTCGGTCGAAGACAGATCTTCTAGATTGCTGAGAATCCCCAGATTCTTCTTGCTCCTCATCTTGCTCATATTCTATCTGAGCCCGGGCTTGTTCATCTCTGTAGAGTCTGATTGCTTCTGCCAGTTCATGACTTGTTAAGTTGGCCATATGCTCCTCTGCGACTGGAATAGTGGTGTACTTATACTAATTGAGCTCTATGACATTTCTGGCATCCTGGGGTGTTACTAGCCTTTCCAAGACCGGGGTGTGTTGTGTCAATGGTTGCTCCTGGAGGGTCTCTCGATCTCCCCCAGGCTCATGGGCCTGAGAGTGGTCCTGATCTTGGACCTGGGTACTTGCGGAGGGCCTACCAACTGTACTTTTTCCTGCTCTTGCCATTACCACGATTGTACAAATAATTGACCAAGATTTGAGGCTAAAAATATGGATCTAAGGTTATTTTTTTTGAAGATTACAATTTTTTTTCAGAATAACACCAAACAAACTTTCTGGGTTTTGCCAACAATAATACTAAACAAGAACAGCAGGATCTAGAACACAAAGAAAATATGCAAGCTAAAGCGGTTCTGGGTTTTAAAACTATCAAGACTATCAAACCCCAGGCTTCAAGTCTATCAAGATTATCAAACCTTAAACAACCAAAATTAACAAACAAGAGCGGGCTCACACAAACGTGGCCTAAAGTAATGAGCTCACACAAACGTGGCTAAAATGAACATTCATATTCAAGAGAGGGTATGGTTGCTTTTGTTCTTACTGGTTTAAGATTTGGACTCTCTTAAGAGTTTGCTGATGAAGGTGAATCCAGGGGCACCGAGACCCAAGGATGGAGAGCCCCTCCTTCTAGCACCAAATGATAACTCCGGTGAGCGGGCGGCTCCGTTCGACGCCGTTCCTGGACCTTCTGGGTATGGATGAGGTGTAGCTGCGGGTTGGGTATTTATAAAACAACACCGGAAGGGGGTTTTGGCTCCCACGACGCCTCCGGTGAAGAATAATAATAGGGTTTTGGAGAAGATGAAGATGTATGTATATAATAGAAAGGTTGCTGTGTGTGTGTATGGATATGAGAGAGTTAGTGTGCCAAAGTGTGAGTGTTTTTCAAACCCCTAAACCCTTCACCCTTGGGGGTATATATAGCCCAAAGGTAGGGTTTAGGGGTTGTTACCTCTAAATCAGGGCCGTTGGATCTTGGGAGCAGAGGACTCCTAGCTTGGGTGGATTGCTTACACGTGTCTAGGGGAGGACCACCTCCAGGGTGTCCTAACGGCCTTCTGACACACGCCGTGCTTGTCTGGTATATTGGTTGTTGATAGCTGTCACCGTCACGTGCCCACGTACCCTTCCTTGGCGGGTTGTGGGATGTGCATGTGTTTGCTGAGACCCCCCCTCATGGTGATCTCGGCCCTGATCCGGATCCAGGTAGGCAGATGGTCCAGGTCCCGGGTGGATCCGGATCCGGGTCATGGGATGGCCCCGGGCCTGGTCTCTCCACTTGATTGTTCTGGGAGAGGGGGGTCATCGGTCGAGGCTGATATCCTTTAGATCCAGGTTGAATCCTAGCCGGGTCTCTTATACCCTATCAGACCAACTATTCGAATAATAGGTTCTTGAATTATGATGCACCCAATACCTCAAATTTCCTCCAATATCCCATAAGTTTACTCCTACATGTTAAGTGTGAGGCATAATATTATTGCACTCAAAAAACAAGATGCCGCCGTTAAGTGCTACAAGTTGTCTAAAACACTTGGGTTGCGAAGCCTATTAGTTACAATGATTGGAAGAGATATTATGCCGTATATTGACTTTTAAATTTCGATGGAGAAGCTATCTCCGGCCGAATAGAGCGTGAAGCCCACGAGTTCAGTCGAACAACGTAACGAGTCTAAGGGCGGGTGGTTCTCCTCACGGTTACTTTTTAACATATTACAAATTAAGTCCTCTGTATAACTGACCAAGATGTTTAAATCATAAATTTCATTGATGCTTAAATTCTAAATATATTTCCATCTTAACTATATCAAGTATAGAGCAAGAATCACGTTTTGGATGGGGGCAATCACGATCCGGTTTGATTCATCTTAGATGTCAAATTGGAACTGATAGTTGTATAAACCTCCAAATAACCGTAAGGATCACACAACCATTATCAAAAAATTTTATAATGTGTCTGTTTGTTGTCTCTTGTTAGTCCCTTTACAATAAAGCAATAATTACAGAAGGGGGGTTGAATGGAATTCTTGAACCTTTTTCTCGAAATAAAAATGTTCAACTCTAATATAGATATAAGAGTTTTGATTAGCACAATGCGGAATAGAAACTTAATTGAATCAAAATATAAGTAATTAAAAACAAGAGTCTTTAAAAACTTTCTGGTGGATTTAAACAATTCCACCAGAGATATATATTATATATCGAGAGAACTCTGTGTGCAAGAATGCTCACAGCTGCTTACAAATTGAACTACTGAGAATACAGGGAAATGCTAATAATTCTGCTTATAAAGATTTCTCTGTTTTTGTATCTCAACTCACTTGTTTCTATTTGCTACGTTCTTGGTTTATATATTACCAAAATTACAAAGTCAAAAAGACTGAATAAATATAAAAATTATCAGTCTTAAGCTTTGCTACTTTTCGTCCTCTATTACCCAGTTAATGGGCTTCCACAGTAGATTTGTATACATCTCGACGGCTGTGCTCAGCTTTCACTGTTCAACTGCTGTTTGAATTCTTTATATGACCATCCGTTGGACTTTATGAACATCTGTTGGATATATGATCATCCGTCGACTTTCTGAACATCCGTTGATGGCTTCATTGATCATCCGTCGACTGTTATATTAAACATCCGTTGATAGTCATTTGATCATCCGTCGATGACTTTGTTAATCATCCGTCGGTAGCTATTTTAGCACTTGACTTCATTTCACTTATGTAGAATTACAAGACATCATTTATATACAATTAATCAACCTATTCTGCATATCTAGTTAAAGTCAACATGACTTATAGGCTACTACAAAATCTATACAAAGATGTATACATAACTGTGCTACAGACTCATTATTACATAAGCTACTCACTCGATGGATAATAAGTCATCATCCGTCGTGACTATAATGAGTTATCCGTCGGGACTATAATTCTTATCCGTCGAGTGCTACATTATTTCACTAAGTAAAATCTACTTAGATGTTTTGTTTATGAAATCATCAAGTACACAACATATGCACAACAATCTCCCCCAATTTATGTCTACTGGAATTGTAGCCATAAATTAAGAGATACTTGATGATAAAAAAACATCCTAAACATACAGTTTTAAAGATAAGTAGATAATACTGAAAGTGCTTCAATTAATCAAAATGTACAAAGTTTGGCTCACAGTCATTTCAAGATGCTCCTCTAGCCTGAGCAGATTTTTCTAGTTTCTTGAAGGTCTGGATCTTCTTCCAAGCTTCCTGTTGTTTTCATCAATCTGATTTTGGAGCTGCCTGTGGAATTCCAGTTCATCAGATTCTGAGAGATCTAGCTTTTCTTGCATTTCCAAGAGAGTCTCATTGCTAGAGATACTCAATTGGTCTTCTAACCTGAAGAATCTTCTCACACCTTTGTCATCTATGAACTTCATCAGCCAGTAGGGCCTTAGATGCACTCTTCTCCCTGTGTATGGGATGATAAGAGTCTTTGGGAGTGCATCTTTAGCTCTAATACTCCTTAGTTCTTCAATCTTCTTCAATACTAGTCTTCTTGCAGTGATATTGAACCCAAAGTTCTTCTTGAAGGATGAATAAACTTTAATCAGTACAACTTGGCTCTCTTGAAGAATCCTGTGAAGTGGCCACACAATCTCCTTTCCTCCTTTGTACTTGAACACTAACCTTTCAGGTAGGTTTCTGTATGCATCAATTCCCCTCACTTCATCTAGTTCATCCAGATAAAGATTTAGATCTGAAAACTCTTTGATGTCACACAAGTATAAGTAGTCTCCCCTGTTGACTTTGGGTTGAGCTTTAACTACTGATTTGGATTTGAGAGGTGACAGCTTCACTTTCTTGACTGCCGTTGACTTTGTCCTTTTTGGCTTGCTAAGGATTGGTAAACTGAAGTCAGGAATTGGTATGTTATCCCACTCTATTGGCTCATCCTTGGGCACAATAGGTTCACCATGAATATTCCTGTAGGGATCCACCACCTTTATATCTTCAAATACCACAGAGGGCTTTGATGCTTGAGTTGTAGCTGGTGTGGGTACCTTAGGAAATTGATCTTCCAATTCCTTGTCAACAATATCCAATTTCCTTTTTGTTCTTCTAGCCAATTCTTTCTTCCTTGGGAATTTCTTCTGTTCTTCAATTTGCTTCCTTGATTCAGTGGCTTCAGATGGTTGAGAGGGAATTTGTTGAGATGAATTCACAGCCTGTAGCTTGGCCAAGATAACAATCTGCTCTTTCTTTTGTTTAGTCTTCTTTGCATCTAGAGCAGCTTGCTTCTTTTCTTGCTTTAATTTGGCTTTTTCTTCTCTCTTTGCTTGAGCAAATTGTGGATGTCCAGCTACCACACAAATTTCCTTTCCATTTTTGAATATCTTAGCAATTCTTCTTTTTGAAGCTAAATCAGCTGGATCTTTATAGAAGACAATTGATCTTGACAGAAGCTTCTTCTCATCAGGCTTGGGTGTCTCATACACAGTGTCCAAGGGGTTCTTCAAAGATGATTTTGGATAGTTTGCCCTTGGTTTAAGAATTATTTCAGCCTTTGTAGACTTGATGCAGGAAGATTGTCCTCTTTCCAGATAATTCATGCTCATCTCATTCACACTTATTTGCTTGACTTGAGAGTGATGGATGGCTGACTTAACTGGCTCCTTGACAAGTTCAAACTTTTTCTGTATCTCCTCATCAATCTTATCCCAGTTGATCAAACTCAACTTTCCTTCCTCAACAACTTTCAAGTTTGTTGCTGCTGCTTTAATTAGATCTATACCATCTGCAACTGGTGGCTTGGAGACAGTAATTGAAGGTACAATTACTTTGCTAATTTGAACTTGAAGTTTCTCCCCCTCACTTGGTCCTTTCTCCCCCTTACTTGGTTCTCTCTCCCCCTTTTTGTTATCATCAAGTTGAGGAGTTAGGCCTCGTGCTTTATCCAGTTGCATGAGAAGATTTGTCTGAGGTTGTTGATTTTGAAGAAGGATGGCCACATAATTCTCAATAACTTGAACTCTATCTTCCAGCTTGGCCAGCTTCTTTTCAGAATCTGATTCTCTCCTCAGTCTCAGTAATAGATCCTGCATGGTACCATATGGCATGACTGGATCCAGCTTCTCAGAATTGTAGGTCTTCAAGTCAGCTATATCCTTTTTGAGTTCATCCACACTCAGATTCTGTCTTAATTGTTGTATCTTCATGAGATGTAGAGAATCTAGGTGAGCTTGAAGAATAGCCTTGGTACCAGCATCTGAAGTTTCCTGAAGGGCCTTTTGAATAGCCATAACCTGCTTGACCAAAGATACACCAAATTATCCTGGTATAGATTCCTTTGTCCATGCCCATTCAGGTAAATTTGGAACAGAACTTGGGCCTTCATCTCCCCCTAAGTTCATGGTTCCATCCAATGAAACAGAGTCATCATCATTAGAATTTACTTCAAATTCTTCAGATGGCTCACCAGCTTGAGAAGGCATCCTATTGACAACAACTTTATCTCTTTGAAGAGATTCTGAAGTTTGTACCAAGTTCAAAGTCTGTTCTGCCTCCATATTGCCCTGAGCAGCCAACAGTTGATAGGCTGACACAGGGTGAGTAAAAGTGTCAACATCCAAGGAAATGTTATCAATTATAGCTTTGAAATGTTGCTGAAATTGTCTTTTCTTTTCAGCATCATCCACAATCATTGACTCACTAGCAATGGCTGGATCCACCATTATAGCTTCTGTACCTGCTTTTCTCTCATGTTCTCTCTTTTCTTGCATCAGGATCTCACCCTGGCTCCCCACCCTCACACCCTCACCTTCACCTACTAAGGTGGGACTCCTCTCACTCACTTTTGCCAATCCTGAATAAATGGATTGCTGATTTTCACTCTTTTCCTCTCCTTTTTCCTGGGAACAACCCAGCCTCTCACTCAATACACTCTCCTCTCTCAGTCCTAAGAGTGACTGTACAACCACTAAATCTTCTGCACTTGAAATAATTGAAGTTTGAAGTTGTGCAGAGATACTCGACGGATAAGTGATATCCGTCGAGTGAGTGGTAATGCTATCCGACGGATAACTGTTGTTAGGCTTATCCGTCGGGATACAATCACTACTTGACGGATGAGCAATATCCATCGAGAGAGTAGAAATGAATGAGGTGGGAAGAGAAACTATTGTTGACTCTGTGTTGATTGAAGATATTTGGGGCACAGATGTCACAATAGTATCTGAAAGAATTGGCAAGTGAGCCAACAAATCATCTAAATGATGATGCTCACTTGCACTAGATTTTGGCTTCCCCAACAGAGTTAAAGAAGGGGAATCAAGAATTGAAGTGTTTATCATATCCACTTCCAGAGAGTTTGTTGGTGAGTATGGTGTTTCAGATGCTTCTATTATTAGAGATTTTGGATGTGACTCCACATTTATTGGAGCCACATCAAACTGAATTTGAGAAAGTGCAGGGACTGTGTCTTTAGCACCAGTTTGCACTGTGTGTGCATCCCCAGAGGTTTTAGATTTCTTCTTTCTTGTGTAAGTTTGGGGTGAGCTTGTGTCCCTAACCTTTTTGGCCTGTGCTCTTGGCTGAGAGTTTTGTTCAATAACTGCATCCTTTTGGGAGGATGCAGCTAGAAGTGAGCTTTTATCATTTTTAAGCACTGCAGTTTGTTGGGAAACTGCAGTGTGGCTAGGCTGGGATTCACTCAACTCTCCATCCTTATTCTTGGGGTTTCTTTGATGTTCACCCCTTCCCTCACCTGACTTTCCCTCCTTCACACTCCCCTCTTTTGCTTTTGTGGATTTTTCAACTGGCATCTTTTGAGAGATGCCAGAGGGGGTTTTCTTTGATTTAGATTTGGAAATTGTAGAGGGTTTTGAGGCTTTGGTAGGCCAAGAGATGCCAGAGGGGGTTTTCTTTGATTTAGATTTGGAAATTGTAGAGGGTTTTGAGGCTTTGGTAGGCAACTGTTTGGTCATTGGCACAGTTGCCATAGCTACTCCTGAAGTCAAAGAAATAGTGGAGGTTGGAATAGTTGTAGGGATGGATGAACTTACCTTACTTACCTGAGGTGCCTGCATTACAGGAAAATAGAACATTGGCACATCCCTGTGATGGTTGGCTCTGTTCAAATCTGCAATGAGTCTTCTCTCTTGAACCCAACAAACCAGTTTGTTGTTTGGGTTCTCAAGCACAATTTCTTGACATAGGTGGTTAGCCAGTAACATGAAAAATCTAGCATAATACACATTCTTACCTCTTTTAGCTAACTCACCTAGTTTAAAACCTAACTCAAACAAGACAAGGTCACTAAAATTATAAAATTTATCTGTAACTAGCATGTATAGCATGTTAAGCATGAAAATATTCACTGAATCAAAATTACTGACTTTTCCAGAGAAAACTTTAGTAACTACATCACACAAGAAACTCCACTCCTTCCTAAGACCCAATCTCCTAATATCACTTAGTTTAGTAGTAGGAAGTGCATAATGCATGGAATTAAGCATATTGATAATATCAGTGTCATTGTGTGGTGAAGTCACATTATTATCAGGAATTTTGAAACATGCTTTTATTACATCGCTATTGATACAGAACTCATTACCTTTGATGGTTAGAGTGATGGTCTTGTCAGCAGAGTTGTAGATAGCAGTGGTCCACATCTCTTCAACAACTTCACAGAAGATTGTGGGTGACTCCAGCATGGCATAATTTATCTTGCAATTCTTCACAAAGTCCATCATCTTGTGATAGTCCTCTGATTGCTGAATACCCTTATTGACCAAAACAGTGAAGTTGTTCTTTTCATAAATGAACCCAGTTTGAGACACAACCTTTACTACAGGTGCCATTGTTAGATAATGGAAGCTTGAAGAGAAGGAAAATATTTGCTTGAGAGAGAATGAAATAAAAGCAGTTGAATTTGAGAATGATAAAAGAAAACAATTGCTATGAAATAAGCTTTTATACTATCTCAAAAATAACTGATAAAAATAATAAAGTAAAGTAAATTAACCAATAGAAATTGCCTAAAATAGCCGTTTAAAAGTAAACTGTAAAAATTCCACCCATTATCCGTCGTGTAATGCTTACAAACTGTAAGTATACTCGATGGATAATGTTCAGGGAATTAACGGCTGAGATTTAGACAATTCGACGGATGAGGATAAACTGATATCCGTCGAGACATAAAGTATTCCAGAAAAATAACTGACTTTTATTAGCAAGTAGTATATCGACGGATGACTAAACTCGATGGATAAGGGTCATCCGTCGAGATGCAAATTTTGAGTTAGCCAAAATTTCATCCAAGACTTAAAAATCAACTAAATTTCTGGCTACAATACAACTTGCAAAATAACTCAGATAAATTTAAGAGTAATTAAGCATACCTAACTCACTTACTAACCTTGAAAAGGTGGATTCATCCAGTGGCTTGGTAAAGATATCTGCAAGTTGCTTTTCACTTGGAACAAAATATAATTCCACAGTACCATTCATCACATGTTCCCTTATGAAATGGTACTTGATGTCTATGTGCTTTGTCCTTGAATGTTTCACTGGATTTTCAGTGATGGCAATTGCACTTGTGTTATCACAGAAAATAGGAATCCTCTCAACTTGCAAACCATAGTCTAGCAATTGATTTTTTATCCATAAAATCTGTGCACAGCAACTGCCAGCAGCAATATATTCAGCTTCAGCTGTAGAAGTAGAAACTGAATTTTGCTTCTTACTGAACCAGGACACAAGCTTGTTTCCTAGAAATTGACAAGTTCCTGTTGTGCTCTTTCTATCAATTCTACAACCTGTATAATATGCATCTGAATAACCAGTTAGATCAAAACCAAAATCTCTAGGGTACCAAATGCCAAGTTTTGGTGTTCCCTTGAGATATCTGAAAATTCTCTTAATAGCTATCAAGTGAGATTCTCTAGGATCAGCCTGAAATCTAGCACATAAACATGTAGCAAACATTATATCTGGCCTACTAGCTATTAAGTACAGAAGTGAGCCAACCATGCCTCTATAACTTGAAATATCCACAGACTTTTCAGTAGTGTTTAGTTCAAGCTTAGTTGCAGTGGCCATGGGAGTTTTTGCAGATGTGCAATCCATTAGATCAAACTTCTTTAAAAGATCAAAAATAAATTTAGTTTGACGAATGAATATTCCATCACTAACTTGCTTAACTTGCAAACCAAGAAAGTAAGTTAGTTCTCCCATCATACTCATTTCATACTTACTTTGCATCAATTTGGAAAACTTTTTGCAAAGTTTCTCATCTGTAGAGCCAAAAATAATATCATCTACATAAATTTGAACAAGTATACTAGAGCCATTAACATTTCTGAAAAATAAAGTTTTATCTACAGTACCTCTTGTGAAATGATTTTCCAAAAGGAACTTTGATAAAGTGTCATACCAGGCTCTAGGTGCTTGCTTCAGTCCATAAAGTGCTTTCAAAAAGATAATAGACATATTCTAGAAAATTTGGATCTTCAAAACCAGGAGGTTGACTAACATACACTTCTTCCTCCAAATCTCCATTTAGAAAGGCACTTTTGACATCCATTTGATAGACCTTGAAATTGGCATGGGCTGCATAGGCTAAGAAGATTCTGATGGCTTCAAGTCTTGCAACAGGAGCAAAAGTTTCATCAAAATCTATTCCTTCTTGCTAACAATAACCTTTAGCAACCAACCTAGCTTTATTCCTGATTACTATGCTATTTTCATCCATCTTGTTTCTGAATAACCACTTGGTGTCTATTGGATTCTTTCCTTTATGCTTGGGTACCAGCTTCCATACATTATTCCTTTCAAATTGGTTTAGCTCCTCCTGCATAGCTAAAATCCAATCAGGATCCAACAAAGCTTCTTCTACCTTCTTTGATTCTTCCTTTGACAGAAAGCTGCTGTATAGACATTCTTCCTGAGTTGCTCTTCTTGTTTGAACTCTAGAAGAAACATCACCAATGATAAGCTCAAAGGGGTGATCTTTTGTCCATTTCCTTTGTTGAGGTAGATTAGCTCTAGATGAAGAGACCTCATGGTTGTCTTGATGTGTGATTGAGTTTTGATTGCTAGAAACTCCCCCTGAGTTTGTGGATCTTTGATTTGAGAAAGGGGAATTTTCTATAGGTGATCTGTCTTGACCTCTTGCTCCTTTTGATAACCCGACGGATGGTGAATTTTGAGTACCGAAGGATGTGGCAGGTTGTCTTCCGACGGATAACACAGATTGCCTTCCGACGGATGAAGCATTATGCAACTCGACGGATGTTGAGTTTTGTGCTTCATTGGTGGTAGATTTATCTGCATTATCCTTAGACACTATTTCTTGATCACTCTCATCATCACTGTCATCACTAACCATCTCCACATTGTCGAATTTGAGGCTTTCATGGTAATCTCCATCTTTCAGTCCTTCAATCTTTTTATCATCAAACACAACATGTATAGATTCCACAACAATGTTGGTTCTTAGATTGTAGACTCTATATACTTTACCAACAACATATCCAACAAAAATTTCTTCATCTGCTTTAGCATCAAACTTCCCATTTTGATCAGTTTGATTTCTCAGGATATAGCATTTACAGCCAAAGACATGAAGAAAGTTTAGAGTTGGCTTCTTGTTCTTGAACAATTGATAGGGAGTCATGCATCTTGCTTGATTAATCAGAGAAATGTTTTGAGTGTAGCATGCAGTATTTACCGCTTCAGCCCAGAAATATGTGGGTAGTTTATATTCTTCAAGCATTGTCCTTGCAGCTTCAATAAGTGATCTGTTCTTCCTTTCCACTACTCCATTCTGTTGTGGAGTCCTTGCTGCTGAAAACTCATGCAGAATCCCATTTTGTTCATAAAATGCTCTCATGACAGAATTCTTGAACTCAGTTCCATTGTCACTCCTGATTCTTCTAACCTTGAAATCAGGATGATTGTTGACTTGCCTTATGTGATTGATGATGATTTCACTAGCCTCATCTTTAGACTTTAGAAAATGTGCCTAAGAGAACTTTGAGAAATCATCTACAATTACTAGGCAAAATCTTTTCCTTGAGATGGACAATACATTGACTGGTCCAAACAAATCCATGTGAAGCAATTGCAAAGGCTCTTCAATTGCTGAATCAAGTTTCTTCCTGAATGATGCTTTAATCTGCTTTCCTTTTTGGCAGGCATCACACAGTCCATCCTTTGTAAACTCCACTAGAGGAATGCCTCTTACTAGTTCTTTCTTTACCAGCTCATTCATGGTCTTGAAGTTTAAATGGGATAGCTTCTTGTGCCATAGCGAACTTTCATCCTGACTTGCTTTACTGAGAAGGCAAGTTACAGATTCTGCTTTGGATGAGTTGAAATCAGCTATATACATATTTCCTCTTCTCACACCACTGAGAACCACTTTGTTGCTTTGATTATTAGTCACAACACAGGCTTCTTTGTTGAAGGTTACTGAATTTCCTTTGTCACAAAGCTGGCTGATACTCAACAGATTGTGTTTGAGACCATCCACTAATGCAACCTCCTCAATGATGACATTGTCCTTTGAAATCAAGCCATATCCCACAGTATAACCCTTGCTGTCATCTCCAAAAGTAATACTTGGGCCAACTCTCTCCTTAAACTCTGTAAGCAGGGTAGAATCACCAGTCATGTGTCTTGAACAACCACTATCCAAGTACCAAAGATTCCTTCTGTTTCCCTGCACACATCAAAATCAAATCAAGTTGATTTTGGTACCCAAGTTTCCTTGGGTCCTGCCTTGTTAGCTTTCTTCTTCTGTTTCTTAGGTCTTATCTCATTTGACTTAGGAATTTCAGATTCTTCCTTAGTCATTTGGGTTGGACCTTTGAAACCATTCAATGCAACAGAATTATCATGCATATTATGGCTAACAGGAAATGGCATGCTTGGTGTAAACATGTTATTCCAGTAAGGCATGCTAAATGGCATTTGAGGCATACTGTATGCAGCATAATATGGATTATGTGCAAATGGCATATTAGCAAACTGTGCATTCATGTTCTGTGTAGGCATAACATTAACAGGCATGGGAGGCATGGCATTCATGTTAGGAAATTGAGACTGAACAGACATGGGAGTAGGCATGGCAGATTTGCAATTAACAGATAAATGATTTACACTACCACACTTGACACAGATTTTTCTAGGAGCATATTTATCAGGTGTGTAGTTATTGTGTTTGTTAATCCCTACTTTACCATTCCTATTGTTTTTCCTTTTAGTCTCTGTTTTTACCTCAATTTTCTCAAGTCTGTCACTTAACTGTTTGACAGTCTTGTGACCAACATTAGCCTTTTTCCCTTTCTTAACTTGACTTGACTCTTCTAAAACAAAGTTCTTGGAAACAGATCCATACTTCTCATTCAGCTTGATTAGTTTGGCTTTGCTAATGGGCTTGCTCACAGCCGACGGATGAGGATTTTCATCTTTCGACGGATAACACTTTTTGTTATCCGACGGATAGTCCTCATCATCCGTCGAGTCTACATCTGTTAGCAAACCATCTACCAAATTAGGTTCTAGTTTCTCTTTGCTTTTTTTCCAGGCTTCATCACAAAAAGACTCAATTCCTTAAACTTTGGTGATTTGAGAATGGATATCCCTGGATGTTTTCCATGCTTTAATCACCTCTTGTTCACGCTCGAGCTGCTTCTTTAAAATCTCTTCCTTTTTCAAGGACTCACTTAATTCCTCCTTGGCAATCTTACACTCAATTCTTATTTTCTCAAAATCAACAAACTGAGACTCAAGTACATTATTCCTCTCACTTAAAAATAAGTTGTTTTCTTTGATTTTAGCATTTTCTTTAGAAAGAGACTTAAGTGTAACACGCAAATGATATAATTCTGTAGACATATCATTTATGGAATCATTACACTCAGCTTTAGATAAATGTACAAGGTTTGTAGTATTTACCTGATTGCTTGATGAACTTGTCTCTGTTTCATCAGACTTGGCCATTAGGGCTAGATTGACATAGCTGATATCTTCATCTTCATCCAAACCATCTGCTGCCCAGTCATTCTCTTGTGTAATAAAAGCCCTTTCCTTTTGTTTGAGTAGATCAAAGTATTTTTTCTTATAATCCACAGACTCAAACCTTTTCTTACTGGAATCTGACTTTCTACACTCATTTGCAAAATGCCCTGCCAAGCCACATTTGAAACATTTGAATTTTGACTTATCCACCATATTTCTATTTGGCTTGGCTGCTCCAAAGTTCTTCTTGAACTTGAGCTTGGCAAATCTCCTGGAAAGAAATGCTAGGTGCTCATCAATGTCCTCCATGTCATCTTGGCTCAATGAATCTTCACTTTCTACCGCAAGCCCCTTGCCCTTGTTCTCACAGACCTTAAAAGTTGACTCAACAGCTTCCATCTTCACTTCCTTCTCCTTTTCCAAATCAGCAACTAGTGCAATGGATCCTCCTTTCTTCTTTCCTCTCTCCATCCTTTCATTCTGCTCTATCTCAAGCTCATAGGTCTTCAGGATGCCATACAGTCTCTCCAAAGTAAACTCTTTATAATCCTGTGAGTTTCTTAATGAGACTGTCATTGATTTCCATTCCTTTGGAAGAGATCTAAAGAATTTCAGATTAGAGTCTTTAGTCTGATAGACTCTTCCATGCAACTTAAGAGCATTTAGTAGTTTTTGAAATCTACTAAAAATGTCAGCGAGTGACTCACTTTCATCATTGTGAAAATGCTCATATTGCTGAATCAAGAGTTGCATCTTATTTTCTCTAACTTGCTCAGTGCCATCACAGATTATCTGTATAGTATCCCAGACTTCCTTGGCAGTTTTGCAGTTGATAATGTTGTCAAACATGTCTGCATCAACTCCATTGAACAGAATGTTCATGGCCTTTTTATCCTTCCTGACTTGTTCAATGTCAGGATCAGACCATTCGTGCCTTGGCTTGGGAACTGATGGCTCGTTTCTAGTTGCAACTCTCATTGGAACGTGAGGGCCTCTTTCTATGCAGTCCACATAGGCCTCATCTTGAGAAAGCATATGAAGATGCATCTTTACCTTCCAATGATGGTAATTATCTTTATCTAGAAAAGGAATCTTGACTCTAACGTCTTTCTTGTTCATCTTGCTGAATTGTTTTGATCTTTAAACTCTTTGTAGATTAAGAGCTTGCTCTGATACCAATTGCTAGTCCCTTTACAATATAGCAAGAATTACAGAAGGGGGGTTGAATGGAATTCTTGAACCTTTTTCTCGAAATAAAAATGTTCAACTCTAATATAGATATAAGTGTTTTGATTAGCACAATGCGGGATAGAAACTTAATTGAATCAAAACATAAGTAATTAAAAACAAGAGTCTTTAAAAACTTTCTGGTGGATTTAAACAATTCCACCAGAGATATATATTATATATCGAGAGAACTCTGTGTGCAAGAATGCTCACAGCTGCTTATAAATTGAACTACTGAGAATACAGGGAAATGCTAATAATTCTGCTTATAAAGATTTCTCTGTTTTTGTATCTCAGCTCACTTGTTTCTATTTGCTACATTCTTGGTTTATATATTACCAAAATTACAAAGTCAAAAAGACTGAATACATATAAAAACTATCAGTCTTAAGCTTTGCTACTTTTCGTCCTCTATTACCCAGTTAATGGGCTTCCACAGTAGATTTGTATACATCTCGACGGCTGTGCTCATCTTTCACTGTTCAACTGCTGTTTGAATTCTTTATATGACCATCCGTTGGACTTTATGAACATCCGTTGGATATTTGATCATCCGTCGACTTTCTGAACATCCGTTGATGGCTTCATTGATCATCCGTCGACTGCTATATTAAACATCCGTTGATAGTCATTTGATCATCCGTCGATGACTTTGTTAATCATCCGTCGGTAGCTATTTTGCTTCATTTTACTTATGCAGAATTACAAGACATCATTTATATACAATTAATCAACTTATTCTGAATATCTAGTTAAAGTCAACATGACTTATAGGCTACTACAGAATCTATACAAAGATGTATACAGAACTGTGCTACAGACTCATTATTACATAAGCTACTCACTCGATGGATAATAAGTCATCATCCGTCGGGACTATAATGAGTTATCCGTCGGGACTATAATTTTTATCCGTCGAGTGCTACATTATTTCACTAAGTAAAATCTACTTAGATATTTTGTTTATGAAATCATCAAGTACACAACATATGCACTACATCTCTGTGTCGGTCTTTTTTTCCCTGAATCCAAATGAAATGACAACTCAAATCCTGTCATTTGAAATCCCTCATTTGAAATGAAATGCAAGTTTTCAAACGCTTTCTAGTGGTAAAATTGTCCAACGGTACTCCATCTATCAGATTTTAAAGTAATAAATAGAGTTGTTGGGGGTTAATCATAAATGTACCTGAATTTTATGACTTCGGAGAACTGCCAAATGAGTTTGATCAACCATTCCAATCATTAGCTGTTGAAGGCCCATTGGAACTTGGGCTGATTTCAGATGTATCACTAGACAAACTAGTGGTTGCAGTGTCTCGATTGTCATGAACACTGAGTTTCCTTGTAAACTTTGACAGCAGAGAGGATTGCTTCTGATAATGCTCTCTTCTATGCTTTACATTCTGGTCCTTGTGAGCAGCTCTTCAATCCTTGTCGTGCTTTGAGAGCTATCAAAAGTTGAATAAGAAGTTAGTTAACTATTTGAAGGGGTAAAGCAAAGTAATTACTAAATTCCAGTATAGTTGGCTGGTACTAACTAAATAGGATCTTGTTATATACCACATGTGAGATAAAACGAAGAAAATCTTTCAAATAATGTGAGAATCGTTTTATATTTTTTTTACTAAGCAGTTTTAGATATTTTTAAACATACTCTGAGCCAGATCATGAGAATTTACGTATCATCCATATCATTATACCTTATATACCATTTATAAACAACAACCGAAATTCTGAAGATTAACAGACCACCTATTAAATCAAGTATTTCTGCAAGTGTACATTGTGCTCATTTCATTTAAGAATGTTGCATAACTGACAGAACTGTACAATTTGTTAAGCATGTCCTCTTTAGCTTTCTCTACTTGGTTGAGAACAATAGCCTGCAGAACAACGGAAAAATTAAAGTAGTGAATATAGACTTACATACAGCTATATACGTAGAAGAATCTGGAAACATATACAGCAAGGCTGTACATATGGCTTCAATGCAATACTTCCTAAGCCATCCATCGAAGTTCCTCCTCCAGATCTGCAGGTCTTCTAATTATTGTTTGCTGCATTTGTATGCAGACAACTGTTCAGATACTACGAAAATTGCATAAGGAAGTTCAACAATTCAAGCAGCAAAGGTCACCAAAGGAAAAATTAATTATGGAAACAAAGCGCTACAGACTTCTTTCACCATCCATACTCAGACGTGAAATCAGGGATGTTGTAAAAGCACGATGTGCTACTTAGGTTTTAGTAGCAGAGCACAAAGTATGTCAACACTGAGCTTTATTAAACTACACATCTTTCAGATATAACCGATTAAATTGGACCGTGTAAACCTTAACAAGTTGCACCAACCACACTTGAATAGCAGGATACTGCCCGGCTACTTCGAGATACGACTGATCAGCCTTAAAGAAACACAAGCACCTACATAATTTTTTTAATTATCGCAATAGCAGGGAAGTCCAAAGAAGGAACTTGCTTGTATAAATCATCTTCTACACCAAAAACAAACATGCTCCCCAAAAAAGTGCAAGCAAGTCATTGGATATTTTTCTTGCTCGAATAGCTTTTCTGAAACTTATCTTCCGCTTAACACGTTTCCTGATAAAATATCCCATAACTCTGAAACCCTGTTATATTCACTTATTAGATACTAAAAGTAAGTTACGTTTATATGTTTGCATGTCTAAAATAGTTAGGACCCTGAAATATAAATAATACATGGGCCGCATGGTGCATTGTAGATTTGAAGATCAACATAGTACACACAGAGAAAATGAAATCTTGAACAATGTCAAAAGCCGGAAGAATACGAGAACATGAAATCAAAAACTGTTTAAAAATATATTGTATCACAATTTTAATGTGCAAAACATAGCTTTCATTATTGTTCAGCAAGCCGTCAAGGTTATGTAAGTGTCATATAAGCATGCATCAAAATGTACATGATTATTTCCACCCAAAAAATCCATACGTGACTTCCATAAATTACCAATGATAACAACTTGTTCGTGTCTTTATAAATCAATTGAAGTAATGTTCATAACAGAACCACTTACTGATCAATTGTCGGGGACTAGGAAAATTTGGCATAAAATTTCAAGACCAACTTGTGCAAGTGTTGGATTAAGTGTTGGTTCATACTATTTGACATGATTTGAAAAACTATGTTTAGTATGTGTATGATCCAAGATGGCCTCTGTTGAGTATACAACAACGAAAGCAAAACCCAAAGCGAATAAACAAGAACAAAAAAATAAACGACAATCACACAAGACAAAGATTTACGTGGTTCGGAAATTCCTACTCCACAAGCCGCACTAATTTTGTATTGATCTCTCACAATTTGTTGTGTTATGATTTTACAATTACATGAGTATTTATAAGAGAAGAAACTAGGCCTAAATCAAAATTACAGTCCAAATCTGAAAAGTAGACTAATCCATGAACTAATCTGAATCTGAATAGTCTATTTTCATGGGCTTAATTAATAGACTCCATAAAACCCAACAATCTCCCACTTGGAGTCTGGCCAATCTTCACTTCACTCTTGTAAGTCTAGTAAAATCAATTCTTCAATCAATAACTCTAACTAGTGCAACGCCTTCTCATCAATCAATTCTGAAGGCCAGTTGAAGCTACGCAAAACTTCAACTTTTCATTCATAACCACCTTAGTCAACATATCTGCATGATTCTTTGAACCAAGGATTTTCTTGAAGGACAAAGTACCATTGCTTATCAACTCTCTTGTAAAGTGATATCTCAGCTGAATATGCTTCGTCCTAGCATGAAACACGGGATTCTTCGCAAGATGAATAGCACTCTGACTGTCGCTATACAAAGCACTGTCCGCCTGTTTCTTGCCCAACTCCTCAAGAAAAATTTTCAACCAAATCATCTCCTTGCTAGCTTCAGAGATAGCCATATATTCTGCATCTGTGGTTGAAAGAGCAACACTCTTTTGAAGTCGAGACATCCAACTAACTTCGGTGCCAACCAAAGTGAAAATATAACCCGTTGTACTTTTTCTTGTGTCCAAATATCCACCCAAATCTGCATCAGAGAACCCTTCCAAGATAACATCTTTCTTACTGAAACATAGTGCAACCTTGGATGAGTCTTTCAAGTAGCGTAACAACCACTTGACTGCTTCCCAATGCTCTATTCCTGGATTAAACATAAATCTGCTAAGAACTCCCACTGCATGAGCAATGTCTGGCCTTGTACACACCATAGCATACATTAAACTGCCAACTGCAGATGCATAAGGAACTTTAGCCATATCTTTCTTGCCTTCATCCGTTTTAGGTGATTGCTTCTTTGTGAGATTAAAGTGACTCGCCAACGGTGTACTTCTGATCTTTGCATCCTGGACACTGAATTTCTGTAACAATTTCTCAACATACTCCTCTTTAGATAATTTTAAAGTACCTTCAGTTCTATCCTTTATGATGCTCATACCAAGTATTTGTTTTGCTGCACCCATATCCTTCATCTCAAACTCCTCAGACATCTGTCTCTTTAACCTGTTGATTTCCCTTATATTTGATCCTGCTATCAACATGTCATCAACATACAACAACAATATGATATAAGATGAATCAAACTGTTTAAAGTAACAACAATGATCCATAACACTCTTCGTGTACCCATTCTTCATCATAAAGCTGTCAAACTTCAAGTACCATTGTCTCGGTGCTTGCTTTAAACCATACAAGCTTTTTATAAGCTTGCAAACAAGGTTTTCTTTCCCAGCTACCTGAAATCCTTCTGGCTGAACCATGTAGATGTCTTCCTCAAGATCACCATGTAAGAACGCAGTCTTAACATCTAGTTGCTCTAGATGTAACTCCTCTGCAGCCACAATACTTAGCACAATTCTAACTGTAGTCATCTTAACAACGGGAGAAAATATATCGGTATAGTCAATACCCTTTTTCTATTGATAACCCTTGACTACTAACCTTGCCTTGTATCTCTTGCTGCCATCATGTTCTTCTTTGATCCTGAACACCCACTTATTATGTAAAGCCTTCTTTCCTACTGGTAACTCTGTTAAAGACCAAGTCTCATTCTTCTCAAGAGAACTCATCTCCTCATCCATGGTTGATTTCCACTGAACTGAATCATTCACTTGTACTGCCTCTGAATAACACTGAGGCTCCCCGTCCTCCGTCAATAACATATAATATGCTGAAGGAGAATATCTTTGTGGTGGCCTCACACTTCTGCTAGATTTTCTTACCTCAGTCCGTGGAGTTACTGGAACCCTGTCATTAACATATTCTGAACTCCCACTATTTCCTACAATATCTGTTTCTGTAATATCTTCAAGCACTGCTTTCTCTTTCTCAGGTTGTTCCTTTGTAAACTCAGAATCAACTACAAGCTTATCCTTATACACTGCATTCTCATTAAAAGTAACATCTCTACTTCTAATGACCTTCTTAGTCAGTTCATCCCAAAAACGGTAACCCATATCATCTGAGCCATAACCAATGAAGATACACTTCTTTGCTTTTGGATCAAGTTTGTCCCTGTCGGAATCTTTAACACGCACATAAGAAACACAACCAAAAACTCACAAGTGTGAAAGATTTACCTCTTTTTCCTGCCACTCTTCTTCAGGAATCTTGAACCCCAAAGGACTTGAAGGTCCTCTATTTATGAGATACGCAGCTGTGCTAACTGCATCAGCCCAAAACATCTTTGGCGTCCCTACATGTAATCTCATACTCTTGGCCTTCTCATTCAAGGTTCTATTCATGCGCTCTGCAACACCATTCTGTTGTGGTGTCTCTGGAATAGTTTTAATCATTCTAATCCCAAATTCCGTGCAATAACTTTTAAACTCATCACTACTATATTCACCTCCATTATCTGACATCAAACTCTTCACTTTTAAACCGGTCTGATTTTCAACTTCAGTCTTCCACTTCTTGAAAGTAGCAAACACATCTGATTTATTCTTCAAAAAATAAACCCATACCTTTCTAGTGGAATCATCAATGAAAGTGACATAGTAGCGAGATCCACCCAACGACGAAACTGTTGTTGGACCATATACATCTGTATGAACTAGCTCTAACTTCTTAGCTTTGGGGTCCTCCCTGATTTTGTAAAAATAACACGTTTCTGCTTTCCAAGAACATATGGCTCACAGAATCCAACTTCCACATTCTTCAACTCTGGAATCTTCCCTTTCGAAGTTAACAGCTTCATACCTTTTTCACTCATATGACCAAGCCTTTTGTGCCACAAAGTTGAAGACTCAATCTCATCAGCAATTGCATTTGCTTTATAGCTAGATTGTTCAACAATGTATAAAGTCCCCTTTTTCTCTCCACGAGTAATGACTAGATTCCCCTTTATAACCTTCCACTCTCCGTCTCCGAAAGTAACTCGATACCCTTCCTTATTTAACTGACCCACATATAACAACATCTTCTTCAGTCCATGAATGTACCTTACATCTTTCAACGTCCAGCTAGTTCCAAAAGAGGTTCTGATATTAATATCTCCCATGCCCGCAATATCCAAAGTCTCATCATCAGCAAGACAAACTTTACCAAAATTTTCAACTCTGAAATTTAACATTAAATCCTTGCAAGGGGTAGCATGGAATGATGCACCAGAATCCATAACCCATGATTCAACCGAACATTCAACACAACAAATCAAAGCATGTCATCATCCACTTCTTCAACTACGTTAGCTGAATTATCCTATTTACTCTTTCCTTTTGGAGCCGCGAGAGCCGTGCACTGATTCCTGAAGTGACCCTTCTTCTGACAATTCCAACAAACAATATCCTTGCGATCTTTGGATTGTCCTCTCTTCTGTGACTTCGATCTGCTACGCCCCTTATTCTGCCCCTTTTCGAACTTTCTGCCTCTACTCTCAGCACTCAACAAGGAACCTGACGACTCTCCTGAGTTTCTCCTACAAATATCTTCTCCAAGAATCGAATCTCGAACTCCATCAAAAGTCATCTTACCGCTTCCAGATGAATTACTTATAGCAGTGAAAAATCCCGACCAACTGTCTGGTAATGAGGATGCCAACAACAAGGCTTGTACTTCATCATCGAATTTAATATCCACCAATGCCAATCTTGATAGGATGGAATTAAATTCATTCACATGATCAGCAATACAATCGCCTTCATTCAATCTAGTGGCAACTAACAAGCGAATCAAATACACCTTATTTGAAGCAGACGGCTTCTCATACATGTTTGACAAAGCCTTGATCAAACCATAAGTTATCGTCCTTGACGATATTGTAAGCAACATTCTTCGCCAAAGTCAACCTGACAGCCCCTAGAGCCTGCCTGTCCAAAAGCTTCCAGTCTTCATCCTTCATTGCAGTTAGTTTCTTCTCTTCCAGCGGTTCATGTAGTTTTTTCTGATACAAATAATCCTCAATTTGCATCTTCCAAAACCCATAATCTTTGCCATCAAATTTGTCGATATTTACCTTCCCGTCTTCTGCCATCGCTCCCACTCGCCTATAAACCTAGGCTCTTGATACCAGTTGTTGAGTATACAACAACGAAAGCAAAATCCAAAGCGAATAAACAAGAACAAGAAAATAAACGACAATCACACAAGACAAAGATTTACGTGGTTCAGAAATTCCTACTCCACAAGCCGCACTAATTTTGTATTGATCTCTCACAATTTGTTGTGTTATGATTTTACAATTACATGAGTATTTATAAGAGAAGAAACTAGGCCTAAATCAAAATTACAGTCCAAATCTAAAAAGTAGACTAATCCATAAACTAATCTGAATCTGAATAGTCTATTTTCATGGGCTTAATTAATAGACTCCACAAAACCCAACAGCCTCCGCCTAACAACCAAAGGTTTTTGGAGATTTTAAGTTTCAGATAATGTATACATTTTTTGGTAACACATTCGTAAGAAATTTAAGCAAACTATCAAAAGTTTTATTGCTACAATGTGAGTTATTTTTGAATTCCAATAATTTTGTGGTAAAGCTTAATCTTGTGTATTTTATATTGACGGGATAAATAGGTGCTCCATTTTCAATAATAACCTCGTACAATATTTTAGCACTATCATTTGGAGCTTCTTCTACATTCATAGTTCCCGTATCCGTGGTGTCATAAAATTCATAATTTTTACCGAAAAAATCATGTAATATCTCATTCAAATCTACCGGTTCTTCTACTCTCGGAGGTTCTCGAACATAATAACGATGATGTGATGTCCGACTATGTTTCTTTCCTATCTTTTCACCGTGCGACGTCCACATGGTATAACCCTAAAGCATCCCTTTAGCAAGCAAATGAAATCTAACATCATCAACATAACCAATTCAATTTTTTACAACGTTTACAAGGACACTTCATTATATCATCTTCTTCCATTCCATTTTCACGAGCAAATTTTTCAAATATTTCTACACCAATTCTATATTCTGGAGTCAATGAAATTTTATCACTTTGCAATTGATTACCAATACAACTTCGATCAATGGTTTCCATCTACAATAATATATATTTGAGTAATGCTAGGTGTATAGAATTTTGTACAAAAAATTTGTACATAATGACATGGCAATTGATGTGGGGTGTTTTAATTGGTTTTGTTGATGTGAATATAGGGGGCCCATTCCAATTAAAACACACCACATGTCATTATGTACAAAATTAGCATTTTCCTATATATTTAACATAAAAAACATATTAAACAAATAATTTAACATGCATCTCATAAAAAATTAAAAACATTGATTACATACAAAAACATTTAATACATACAAAAACAACATTTAATACATACAACAAACACACCCACACAAACTGATTACAATAAATGAGAAGAACTTACAATTTCACTATGACTCCTCCACTTCAATACTATTCTTCTTCTAAGTTTTTTTTATATTTTGTTCAATTTCAAGAAATGAGAGATATAACATAAAAAAATAAAGAAACAGGTTATAACCGACCGACGGCGGTCCGTTAGATATATATGACAGTAAAACGACATCGTTTTGTCTATAACGGGTACATTTTTTTATACTTAAAATTAAGTTTATATTATAAACAAAACCGACCACCCTATTGTGGTCGGTTTTACCCGCGCCAAGTCAGTCATTTAACCGACCACCCACATGTGGTCGGTTTAACCTGTGCCACATCATCAAAACTACATCATTTCTTCCTTGTATAACCGACCAACAGGGGTGGTCAGTTATAATGTGCCAGATCGACGTTGATCGGTTATATTTGGTCAGTTTTGTCCTATTTTCTTATAATGATCACAGTAAATATGCATATTTTTAGTAAAAATTGAAGCTAGACATCATGTATACAAACTTCTTTAGCGGGATAGGATATAACAAAGTAAAATTTGATAAGGTCGAAGATAGTAAGAGTCTAACAAGATTTAAATATAAATCAATCTCATTTATAGATTTTCCTTGTAATTTAAATTTTATAAAGAATGAAAATTATTAGTACTAATGTTCTAGAATCACCTAGGGGCTTTACTGGGTCATTATATATATTATTTCTAGATATACTCAAGATAAATCGTATAAGAGATATGAGATTTTAAAGTTTAGGGTGAAATAAAACAAATATACAAATAACATATCAACATAACATCTCTTTTAAGGCACTTTTAATGTCTAAAACAGGCTTCAAAGGTCCCAACTTCCTCTAACATTACAGACCTCGACAAAATACACTAACCTTTCCAGTTTTTTCATTTAAAACAAACCATTTTGTACTCCAACCATCCATCTTTGTGCTTTTCTTAAGCAAAAATCCTGCAAAAATAACAGGAAGTGGGGTATTCCTTCTTAAGAGGATACTAAACCGCGCATATGGCATGGAAAGGAAATCCGATTTCAGTAAGAATTGAGAAAAATCATAGTTCAGATTCAAATCGGTTCAGAGGGCGACCGCGAGCGGAGCCTTAGGGCTTTTAAGGGATTTTAAGATTAGGTCTCCCGAATGCTGAACTTGCCATTTTAGGTGCTACTACACTCGACTTGCGGGATCAGATTGAAACAAGGTTACAAGGTCTCGTGAAGGATAGGTAGAGTTTGGAAAGATCCGTCGTTCTAGTAAAACAAATATAATCATGAAAAAGTGTGCCGCATCCCCGACACACTTGCTATATCTATATCCACTAACGCTTCATCCCACTTCATTCTACCAACTATACCTGATAGAAAGTTGTTCTGTATGTTAAGCACATGTTGCATCCAAATGGGCTAGTAAGAACATGATTATTCACTTTAATAGGCTTTACTTTGCAAATGAGATCCATAAAATCCCGTTGCAACCACCTTTCGAGGCGCCGCAACCATCTGGTTCACCGACACTAATTCCTGACTCTCCCTATCCCTTAAACTACAAGCTTTGAAGCCCTACCATTCTAAAAGTAAATAACTTTCACAAAGCGAAGGGAAATTCAACACTTCATGAAATAAAGATCCTTGAGCATATTTAAAGGCATTGTTTTTTCCCAAAAAAACATGATGAAAATGATATGAGTTCATTTTAATAAATAGGTCAGAAAACTAGGTGAGTGCGAACAAGCACCATCTTTCTTAGATTCTACTTTGATTTCCTAAAATACGTTAAGTACTCATTCAAAATTTAATATTCAAGTTCTTATAGAGTTATATATATATAATATAACCATGTTAACTATATAAAATAACTATATGATTTGTGTGTGTATCCACTTCAATGTTAATTGGATGATTGCAGTTGCAAACCTCCCCTCCCCATCCATTTTTACATATATCTCTATACTTCATATGAAAGTTGGGTAGCTGACATTTCTTTCTTTACAAAAAATAAAACTAAAATAGTCCACCCTTACATTGTTAGAAAAATGGAGTTTTAGATCATAAGTTTTATTATGTTCTTGATGTTGGGAACTTAAACTTTCATGTATGGGTTTAAAAATTTTTCTTAATGAAATCCATAGAGAAATAGATTTGAAATTAGTGGTTTGAAATGAGGCTAGATGTTTTATTTATCCCACATAGAAGAGAATAAACGGGCTTGATGGCTTTATATAGTATTACACACATGGGTAGTATACAACTATAAAGGTGTGTGGTAGTGCATGATATTTCTATGTGCTTTATGCGTGCACACACACGCGCGCCGCCACCCGTCTTGCCATGCACCGGACCGGGTCGAAGGGAAATTTGGGCGAATATCTTGGCGTATGCGAGGCGACCTGGCGAGGAATTTTATTCTCTGTCTATAAATAAATATACTGCTTTTTAATAAATTAATTTATCAGTTGTATTGAGGACAAATTCATTGAATCTAGACAGTAACTATGATAAATACATTTGAATTAAATCAGTATATTGGTGGATGAATATGAGATAACACTTACGATTTTATTTAAATGATAAATCAGACGTCATGTGACTGTTTTGATTTTATTCTAATGTTACATATGTTTTGATTCTTTATTTGAATTAAAAATCATCAGTTTATTATTCTCTGTGTTTAATTTTGTGGCTTCAGTTACAGCTTGGCCTCAATATAAACAGTGAGCCTGGACAACTGAGTTGAAACACACAGAACACACCACACCCATCATTATCCTTCTCTCTAAACTCACTGTCATCCCACAATATATAGTTAGTACATCTATATCAGGTGATGATAGGGATAAATAAATCCTGATTACATAATTAAATATTACAGTTTGGGCTGCAAGGCCCAATAAGAAGATGTATAATATTCAGACCAAAAAGGTCAACACATTGATCAGGCCTGATGGACCAGATCAGGCCTGATGGACCAGATCGGGCCAGATGGAACAAAGAAGGCCCAAAAACCCTGTATATTAATTAATTTCGTAATTAATTAATAAGGGAAAAATTAGCTATTGAGAAGAGTCCCGATAAGGATATAAATCCTTGCAGATTAGCCTCAAGGGGATCTAAAGGGATAAGGAATCAGTTTCCTACTATCTAGGACTCCAAAGTCCATTCTAATTATGAGACTTGCCCACCAAGTCTCCTATATCAAGTCCTATTCAAGGACCACCAGCATCTATATAAGGGGCCTCACCCCACAAATCAGAACTACGTTTTTTGACTTGATCCTTGGCAATCAGCAAGGTACGTAGGCATCTTGTTAGGGCAGATTGAGTCATGAAACACAAGAGCAGTCAAATCGAGCCTCGAAGCTCACGTTCCTTAGTAATAAATACAACGATTATATATATTAGTTTTTAATCCATAACATTTGGCACCGTCTGTGGGACAGCACAACAACAACCATGGCGAGAACACGGAGAACAATTAGAGCTCTGGAGGAAGGAACACCATCGGGGACAACCCAGGTAATTTCGTCAACTGTGGAGATACCCCCTCACTCAACTTATGCATCTACTCAAGGGGAAGCCCAGATAGGGACAACTCAACCTCAGCCACAAGGGACGACTCCCCCGACTATTCAAGGTACGAATCCTCAAGTTCAACAAGTACATGTACCTGTGAATTCTCGACCCGTCGGGTATGAATATTCAACTGTTGTTACTACTAACCCCTCTTATGGGATGCCCCTTTACCCCGAGGTTGGAGGAAGCGGACATGCTAGGCAAAGTGAAGCACGAGGGCAATCGCCCCTACATACGAGGTTTGGCTTTTGGCTCCTATCCCCGAGGATCGGGAATTTTCTGGTCCTGACACTGAGAGAGACTCCGAATCTTCGGACGATGAAGTAGCCCCAAGAAGGAGGCGTGCTGGCAAAGAGCCGATGGCTGATGGAGGCCAACGTCCTCAAATCACCCAAGGGACGAATCCCCAAGAAGTGCAGGAAAGAATCAGGGCTCATGAGGCTGATATTCAAAGGCTGAGGCGTGACTTGAAGGCGCACCAGACCACCAGTACCTCCTAGGGGGAGAAATCCTCCTCCTGTCATAGACCTGGATGGTCCGGTACGGAGAAGGGCTGTTGTCCCAAGGACTGATCCAAGCAATCTTCTTCCCCTTGGAGATCCTGATGATCTTACTCCGCCTTTCACTGAAGAGATAATGAACGTCCATATCTCAAGGAAGTTCAAGATGCCAACTATCAAAGCCTATGATGGCACGGGAGATCCCGCTAATCATGTTAGGACATTCTCTAATGCACTGTTGCTGCAACCCGTGAATGACGCTATTAAATGTCGGGCCTTTCCTCAAACCCTGTCGGGTATGGCTCAAAGGTGGTATAGTCGCTTGCCCCCAAACTCTATTGGGTCGTTCAAAGAGTTAAGTCAGGCTTTTATTAAGCAATTCATCAGTGGGAGAGTTCATGAGAAAAGTTCAGCATCTCTTATGAGCATTGTGCAGGGAACAAAGGAATCCTTGAGAGATTATCTGAATCGTTTCACAAAGGAGGCTTTAAAAGTCCCAGACCTTGATGATAAGGTAGCCATGATAGCACTGCAACAAGGAACTAGGGATGAGTTTTTTAAGATGTCCTTGGCCAAACATCCCCCCGAAAGCATGTTGCAGCTTCAGGATAGGGCAGGGAAGTATATCAAGGTTGAAGAAAGCATGAGGAAGACCGTAGTAAGTAATGAGCCCACTGTAGGCAAGAAGCGGAAAACTGATTTGGAGTATATTGCTAAGGACAAGTATCCTAGAACCGAACAAAACTCTGATTCAACCTCCAAGAAGGGAGGGCCTGGGCAAAAGTTCACTGAATACGCTAAGCTGAATGCTCCTAGAAGCCAGATTTTGATGGAGATCGAGAAAGATAGAGATATTCG
The DNA here is from genome assembly GCF_009905375.1 of Apium graveolens. NCBI lineage: Eukaryota > Viridiplantae > Streptophyta > Magnoliopsida > Apiales > Apiaceae > Apium > Apium graveolens. The sequence goes on from NC_133653.1 coordinate 196,910,201, forward strand.
TTGGCCTAAGCCCTTGAAGGCTGATTCCGCCAAGCTAGATAAGAGCAAGTATTGCAGATTTTACAAAGATGTTGGCCATGACACCGATGAGTGTAGGCAATTGAAAGATGAAATTGAGTTTCTGATCCGAAAAGGAAGATTGAACAAATATACTGGAGAAGGAGGGGATAGAAACAACAACGTGAGAAGGAACTTTGATGACCGAAGGAGAGATCAAGAAGATCAGGGGCGAAATCCTCAACCTAGGGGACCGGTGATAAATTCAATCTTCAGAGGACCGCGCCCACAAGGGCCTGTAATCAACACAATTTTTGGAGGACCAACTGCTGCAGGGTTAGCCAAGAACTCCAGGAAAGCGTATGCTCGAGAAGTTATGCATATTGTTGGGGAAGCCCCGAAGAGGGCTAGGACTGGAGTGACAATGTCTTTTGATGATTCTGATCTGGAGGGTATGAAATTTCCCCATGACGACCTGTTGGTCATAACCCCGATAATAGAGAACAGCCCGGTAAGAAGGGTCCTTGTGGATAATGGAGCTTCAGTGGATATTTTTCTCCATGACACCTTTTTAAGGATGGGATATAATGACTCCCAATTGACCCCAACTGATATGCCGATATATGGATTCGCAGGAGTGGAATGCCCCGTAGAAGGAATAATCAAGTTGCCAACAACCATATGACAGGAACCAAGGCAAGCAACTCAGATGTTGGACTTTGTGGTGGTGAAGGCTAGTTTGACCTACAATGCTATCATGGGAAGAACAGGGATACATGCCTTTAAGGCAGTCCCTTCTTCTTATCATTCAGTTATGAAATTTCTGACTCGAGATGGGATTGGAGAAGAAAGAGGAGATCAAAAAATGGCAAGAAGCTGTTATGTGGCCTCTTTGAGGGTAGATGAAGTTGGGGGGCAGGTTCTTCCTATTGAAGATTTGGATATCTGAGAAAATGATGAGAAAAGGGGAAAGCCAGCAGAAGACTTGGTTTCGATTCCTTTAGACCCCGAGAATCCTGAGAGGATGACTTTCATTGGAGCCACATTAAAGGAGCCCCTTAGAGGGAAGTTGGTGAAGTTTTTGCAAGAAAATAGTTATGTTTTTGCATGGTCAGCAGCTGATATGCCTGGTATACACCCAAAATTGATTACTCACAAGCTGAATGTAGACCCAAATCGGAAGACGGTAAAACAAAAGAAAAGAAGTTTTGCTCCAGAAAGGCAAGAAGCTATAAAACAGGAAGTGGATAAGCTCTTAGAGGCTGGTTTAATTGAAGAGATTCAATTTCCAGAGTGGTTGGCAAACCTTGTAATGGTGAAGAAGGCTAATGGGAAATGGAGGATGTGTATAGACTTCACTAATCTGAATGATGCGTGCCCTAAAGACTGTTTTCCGTTGCCAAGAATTGATACTTTGATTGATGCAACTGCTGGGCATGAGATGCTGAGCTTCATGGATGGATTTAGCGGATACAATCAGATTAAGATGCACAAAGATGACATTCCAAAGGTATCATTCATCACTGACTTTGGTGTTTATTGTTATCTTGTTATGGCATTTGGTCTTAAGAATGCAGGAGCCAGCTATCAAAGGTTGGTAAATAAATTTTTTAAGGATCTTATTGGTAAGACTATGGAAGTCTATGTTGATGACATGTTAGTCAAGAGTCTAGTAAAGACTGATCATATAACCCGTTTGAGGGAAGCTTTTGAGGTCCTGAGGTACCACAAGATGATGTTGAATCCTACAAAGTGTGCTTTCGGAGTAGGATCTGGAATTTTTTTGGGATTGATGGTCTCTAAGGGAGGGATCGAGGCTAACCCCGATAAAATAAAGGCAATCCAGGACATGGAACCACCAAAAACTGTCAAGGATGTTCAAAAGCTCACAGGAAGGGTTGCTACGCTGGGACGATTCATCTCCAAGTCAGGAGACAAGTGCCTATCATTCTTTAAGTCACTAAAAAATGTTAAGGACTTTGTATGGAGTGAAGAAAACCAGAAGGCTTTTAAGGAATTGAAGAAATATATGGCGCAGGCCCCGTTGTTGGCCAAGCCAGTTTTGAGTGAAGTTTTATTCTTGTACTTGGCTGTTTCAGAGAGTGCCTTGAGCGCGGTGTTGGTTAAGGAGGAACTGAAAGTCCAGAAACCCGTATACTATGTCAGCAAAATTCTGCATGGTGCTGAGTTGAATTATTTAACTATTGAGAAATTTGCTCTAGCCTTGGTAATGGCTTCGAGAAAGCTGCGTCCTTACTTTCAGGCTCATCAGATTGAGGTGCTAACAAATCAGCCCCTGAGAAATATCATTCACAGTCCCAAGGCAAGTGGGAGATTGATTAAGTGGACAATAGAGCTGGGTGAGTTCGATCTCAAGTATAAGCCACAAACGGCAATAAAAGCCCAGGCACTAGCTGACTTCGTGGTGGAATGTACCATACCCAACCAAGAAGTCGGGGGGCAGGAAGATACCATACCTAAAGACAAGGGAGTCAATAATGGGGACAAAGAGAAGGATGATAAGGAGAAAAAATATTGGGTTCTCTATTTTGATGGAGCATCAAAAACAAACTCCAGTGGAGCAGGATTGGTTTTACAAAGCCCTGACGGGTTCTTGATCGAGTATGCCATGAAATTAGACTTCCCAACCACAAACAACGAGGCAAAATATGAAGCCCTGATAGCTGGCCTTGGCCTAGCTGGGACACTTAGAGTCAAAAACTTAAAGGTCCGCGGAGATTCAAAGCTGATCATATCCCAGGTAAAGGGAGAATTTGAGGCAAGGGATGATACGATGGCTAAGTATGTCCTCCTAGTAAGGGCTGTGATGACCCAATTCAATGAATGCCATGTTGAGCACATTCCAAGGGAGGAAAATGCTAAGGCAGATGCATTATCAAAGTTTGCTTCATCCGAGATAGAAGAAAGTTCAGGAAGTGTGTACTTCCGTGTTTTGAAGACACGAAGCATAAATGTTAAGCTTGTAGCTCCTATAGGCCTGGGGACGTCATGTATAGATCCCATTAAGGCCCAAATTCAAACCTGTTGGTTGCCAAACGATGCAATTGAAGCACGGAAGTTAGCTGTTCGGGCACTAAGGTACTCTTTGATAGATGGGATTCTGTACAAAAGATCTTTCGTGGTTCATTACTTAAGGTGTCTCAGGCCCGATGAGGCACGCTTGGCTCTTGAAGAAGTGCATGAAGGTATTTGTGGGCAACACTTGGGGGGCAGGGCTTTGGCTCATAAGATAACCCGTTTAGGCTTCTATTGGCCAGAAATGATGGCTGATGCCAAAGAATATGTAAAGAAGTGTGATCGCTGTCAGAAGCATGCACCTGTTATTAGACGACCCCCCGAGATGCTGACCTCTATAAACTTGCCCATTCCCTTTGCTATGTGGGGAATGGATATTCAGGGGCCTTTCCCCATGGCGATGACAAAAAGAAAGTTCCTGATTGTAGCCATTGATTATTTCACCAAGTGGATTGAAGCCAAACCCTTTGCCAAGATCACAACTAAGCAGGTTGCACAATTCCTGTGGGAAAATATTATGTGCCGGTATGGAATTCCCCGTATCCTAGTCACCGACAATGGAACACAATTCAACAACGAGGAATTCAAGAAGTACTGTGAAGAAAATAAAATTGAGTTACGGTTCACCTCTGTGGCTCACCCGTAAGCCAATGGGCAAGTGGAGGTAGCAAATCGGATAATCCTGGATGGACTAAAGAAGAGGATCGAGAAGTCAAGAAATAATTGGGTGGATGAAATACTTCCAATATTATGGCCCTACAGGACTACCTGTAGAGTCACGACTGGAGCAACTCCCTTTATGTTGGCATATAGGGCAGAAGCAGTAGTTCCTGTGGAGATATCACATTCCTCTCCAAGGATTCAGGCTTTCAATGCTGAGGAAAATGAGGAAGGACAAAGGTTGGCTCTGGACTTAATCGATGAAGTGCGAGATGAGGCACATGCAAAGATAGTAGAATATCAGAAAAAGGCTTCATTCTACTACAACCTAAGGGTTAAAGAAAGGTTTTTCAAACAAGGTGACCTAGTCTTGAGGAAGATAGAAGCTTCTGGTGTAGGACAGAAAGGGAAGCTTGCCCCAAATTGGGAAGGGCCGTATAAAGTCAAGAGCGTTTAAGGTAGAGGAACCTACAAGCTGGAGACAATGGATGGTTTTGAAGTCCCAAGAACTTGGCATGCACAAAACCTGAAGGTTTACTATGTGTAGGGCAATTGAATATGATTCTCATTTGTCAAGATGACAAGTAGGTTGAAAAGCACCTTGAAGCTTTGCTTGCGTAGGATTTTATATTCCAGTAGAATTTACATTGTCAGGTTATTATTGTTAAGGGTCGGACCCATACTATGTAAGGTTTTGGAAAACTACACTTCATATTAAAGAGTTTGAAATTATTTCAACATATGGATTTTTAAGTTGTGATAATACCTTGTGTGGTTTTAACAAAAAATCATGCTTTGATCATTGAAAAAAGGAAGACTTCAAGGATTCTTTTATAAGAGTGCACGTTACACAATTCAAAGGGCCAATTAGTTCAAGTTTAAATGCATATTAAGTATTGGAAAGATAAAGGAGAAAGAGGCGAGTAAGAAAAGCAGCATATAAAATAACCCCGAAGGGTAACAAGTTCTGATATAAACGAAGTTCACATATTGTCTAAAAAGAAGAAATACATAAAAAAAAAACTTAGGCCTTGGAAGGCTGGGATTCCTCGGAACCACTATCCGAAGTCTCCTCGGATGTCTCAGTCGTCCCCTCGGACGTCTTAGTCGTCCCCTCGGAAGTCCCCATAGAGGTTCCATCAGAACTGCCTTCGAGCGCTTTGGATGCTGCGGGAGATGCTGGTTGCTGAGGCGCTGCCCTTGGAGGCTCTTCCACCCTGACCTTCTTTGCAACGAGCTCAGACTCCTCTGCAGAAGAAGCTTCTACCTCTCCGGAGCTGGACTCAAGCTCCTTCCTCTTTTGGCCTTGGCTCCCCGACGGGCCATCCTTGATCAGGCCAACGAGCTTGTCAGTAACACCCCCAAGTTCTGGAACTCGCACAGGGCAAGGAAAGGAGGACTGCTCGAGGACTTCTGGAAATTCATCCTGAATGACCTCCACAGCAGCATCCCAGCCTTCTTTATAGCTAACTGGGTGTAGGAGGGCATCGTGCTCCACCATTAAGTCCTTGAACTCCAGAGTATCCATCCAGCCGTCAAAGGCTTTATCCTTCTGAGCCTTCAGGATAACATTTTTGGCCCGGGCCGTTTCCAGGTCAGAAGTGGAAGAGGCAAGTTGGGCTTCAAGGGCCTCTATTCTTTGGTTGGCCTCCTCCAACTTCTTGTTAGCATCCTCCAGGCCAACCTTCCAAGCCTTGGCTTGGTGAATCGCCCCTTGAAAATGGGCGTTCGCCTACAAGAGACACAGCAAAAGTATGAGACGAGAAAATCAAAAAGGGCAACTATGAAGGGCAAAGGAAAAAGACGTACCGTCGCCAAAGCCTGGGCTTCGAAAAGCTCATTCCCCTCTAAGTCCTGTTGAAGGACAAAGTCTTGATAGTCCACCGGGGAGATGGAATGCTTAGACCATTCCTTGGCAAGCGCCGTGCTGCCAACAATTGAATCCTTGCCCCGGATTCCTCAAGCAGGTTGAAAATAGGCCCCTGGCCTCTGCTTGGTGTGCAAAACTTGGCTGGGTCCTTCTTCGCCTGGTTCCATTGCTTGGAGTAGGAACTCCGGGAAGCGATCACCAAGGCGCGGGTCTTTAAAGACCTTTCCAGCATGCTTCATCCTGGTTGTCTCCAGGTCTTTAGGCTTGGTAGTCTCCTCAATTTTCTTAGCCACTGCAGCAAATGAGATAAGTAAGTTGAGGAATCAGCAAAATAGAAAATGAAGGAAATAAAAAAGAGATATATAAGGAAGGAAACTTACTTTTCTTAGGGACGGGAGAGAGGCCGTGTTTTACAAGAACGGTCTCCCTAATAAGATCCCAAGAATGGGAAGTCCCATTATCTTGCGTCAGGAGGTTGAAAGCTCTAGCCTCCTCCTCAGACAAAGTTATATCGTTTGGGCTCCCATCAACGACAAGCCCAAAAGACGATCGAAATAGGGTGCCCCAATCGCCACCCTCCCAAACGACGAACAAAAAATCTTTCTTCCACCCCAAGTTATTGTTAGGGATGGACTTCCCGTTCACAATATGAGGAATAGTAGGGCGTTGGTTTATAGAAACCCAACCCGGATTTTTATCAGGGCTGTTCTTGAACTGAAAAATCTTTCTGAAGACAGTGACATAAGTGGGGACATTATGCTTGGCGCATTGTGACAGATAGCACAGAATGAGCCTCCAAGAATTAGGAGGGAGTTAGCAAGGGCTGATGCCCACATCAACTAGCAAAAGAGGAATGAACGGGTGAAAGGGGAGTCTGATACCTGCCCTTAGAGTATCCCTATAGACGCATAATGCGTCCTTCTTCCACTGGCAGGCCCTATCGGCCGGACCTGCAAGAACCAGCTTGAAAGGTTCCTTGATTTTGAAACAGCTGCTCAACTTTTCCAGCTCTTTAGGATCCCGCAAGGCACTAATATGGTCGTGCGCGTCCAGATGCGCATCAGACGGGTACTCGTCCCCTCGGGTGTTGATCATGTCGATCAAGGAAGTGTACCTTGATCGAATAGGGAATTCATTGGACTTTCTAGCCACGTTCATTTTGGCCAAATGAGTCAATTTCTTATCAGCCATCTGAAAAAAGGGCACATAAAGAGATAATTTTAAAAGCGCACACTATATAAAAGTAAGCACAAGAAGTAAAGGGAGGAATTTTACCTGAAGAAATGCTCCTAAAAAAGGCTTTGATACTCCGACTTGCTGTTATTGCTCTAAGATTCTTAGTGGGAGAAGAAAGAAGAAGAACTTAAAAATGAGAAAGTGAGGAGCAATAGACTCTCCTCACTCCTTTATATAAGAGGAAAAGTGAAGTTGAAGGGACAAAAGCCCAGTAAGGATAGAGGCCCAAAGAAAAAAGCCCAGAAAAAGGAACATTCCAGAATATTCCAAGGAATTCTAGAGAATTCTAAACAGGGTATTTTGGTATATTAAGCCCAGATCAATAAGAGGCCCAATAAGAGTTAGAAGGCCCAAAATCAAATTAGGATTTTGGAAAAGCCCAGTAAGAATTAAGAAGGCCCAAATCCAATTAGGATTTGGAAAAATACAATGCCCTAAATTGAAGCCCTAAAATATGTAAGGCCCAATAGAGAAGGCTAGGCCCAAACTGAGGCCCAGTAAAAAATGGATTAAATGGAAGTCCTAAAAGATAAGGATTCAGGTCGAAATCCAGGTCGTGAATCCTGCTCGAAATCTTCCGAGTAGGCACCCGAAAATAACGGGTATAAAAGACCAGAATTCAGGTCGAAATTCAGGTCGTAAATTCTGCTCGAAATCCTTCGAACAGACACCCGAAAATTACGGGAATAACAGAACTGGATTGAGGTCGAAACTTGGACCAGGAATGAGGTCGAATCAAACAAAACATTTTTCAAGTATGGGGTTAGAAACCTAGACTAAAATCCAGGTCGAAGAAACGACTAGGATCCTGGTCAAAAACCAGGTCGTGAATCCTAGTCGAAATCGATCGACCAGGAAGCAAGAAAAAGCAGAGAATTTTTGAACTAGATTCAGGTCGTAGTTTCGACTAGGATCCTGGTCGAAATCCAGGTCGTGAATTCTAGTCGAAACCTCAAGACCAGGAATTGAAACAAGGGCAAATTTTCGACCTAGATCCAGGTCGAAAGTTCGACTAGGATCCTGGTCAAATTTTAGGTCATGGATCCTAGTCGAACTCCTTCGACCAGGATTGCAAAGCTGGCCCAAATTTCAACTAGGATCCAGGTCGAAATTTCGACTAGGATCTTGGTCGAAAAAGGGCTGGAAATTTGAAAAAAATTATGGAAAATTGCAGGAAAATAAGGAAATTTCTTGAAATATTTTCTGAAAATGTTAATATTTTCAAAAATAAGGAATAAATCCAGAAAATTAAGGATTAAATCCCGAAATTAAAGGAAAAATCCAGAAAAATAAGGAAATTTCTTGAAAAATTTTCTGAAAAATGTTAATATTTTCAGAAATAAGGAATAAATCCAGGAAATTAAGGGAAAAATCCCAGAATAAAGGGAAAAAATCCTGTAAATTAAGGAAAAATCCCAGAATTAAGGGAAAAATTCCTGAAAATTAAAATAATTCCAGAATGAAAGGAATAAAAGTAAATCGTTGTAAACGTGTAGGTCGCTCCACACTTTACGCAAAACGATAACCTGTAAGGGAATAAATGAACTTAACTTTTGCGAAATCTTATACGGTTTCCCAAAAGTTGGGGGGTAAATGATAGGGATAAATAAATCCTGATTACATAATTAAATATTACAGTTTGGGCTGCAAGTCCCAATAAGAAGATGTATAACATTCAGACCAAAAAGGTCAACACATTGATCAGGCCTGAAGGACCAGATCAGGCCAGATGGAACAAAGAAGGCCCAAAAACCCTGTACATTAATTAATTTCATAATTAATTAATAAGGGAAAAATCAGCTATTGAGAAGAGTCCCGATAAGGATATAAATCCTTGCAGATTAGCCTCAAGGGGACCTAAAGGGATAATGAATCAGTTTCCTACTATATAGGACTCCAAAGTCCATTCTAATTATGAGACTTGCCCACCAAGTCTCCTAAATCAAGTCCAATTCAAGGACCACCAGCATCTATATAAGGGGCCTCACCCCACAAATCAGAACTACGTTTTTTGACTTGATCCTTGGCAATCAGCAAGGTACGTAGGCATCTTGTTAGGACAGATTGAGTCACGAAACATAAGAGCAGTCAAATTGAGCCTCGAAGCTCACGTTCCTTAGTAATAAATACAACGATTATATATATTAGTTTCTAATCCATAACAGGTGAAGGTCCAACTTTAGAGTGTGGTTTCTCTGGTGACTGAGGTACCAGTCGAAGTGCTGCAAGCATCCCAATACAGCAGGGGAAATTATCTCTTCAAGAGCGGTCAGGACTTCAAGCAAGGCCCAGAGACTCAGCTATTAATCTATTTTTTTTGTTTGTATCTGCTGATGGGCTTTAACTTTTCTGTTTCTTTCAAACTCTGCTAAAACTATGGTTGCTGGTACTATTTCTGAACATTCTTTGTTCTTATAGTTACTGATATGCATGCTTTTTACCTTCATGTTTTGTTTCCTTAATTGTTTACTTGGCCTTGGCTTATTAAATATGTTGTATAACTGTCTCTATATTGCTATAATAGTTAATATTTCCAACATACATAACGTTACTCAACCCTCTTACACTACCGATCTACTCTCTGTTATTAGATTCTAGGCAGTTCTTTCCGGAATGTGAGCTATAATTGCATCATCATTGTGATTTAATAGGATTAGAAGAAGTGCTAGCAAGATTATGTTCAACACGTGATATTAACTGCCTTTTTCGAACAGCGACTTTTCAGTTCATCTTGCCACTTCTGTCTATCCATCCTAGTACCATGCCATTTAATAGTTAGAAATTCCAAGATCATATTCTCTTTAAAGTTACTGAAACTGGACATTTTTTAATCGAATAAAAAACAAAAAAAATATGCCCATATAATATTAAACTTGTTCTCCAACACCAAAAGACATAAACTGTTTTTTTCTAGAAACTGATCAAATACATATGAATTGCGCTTACTGCCTCTGTGCCATACGGACACCATGTTGTGGTGGGACAAATACACGCTCCATGTCAATAAGAGCAACAACCATAGTCTTTGCTTCACTCTTTAACCCATCCACAATAGCAGCTGCAATTGCCACAACCCTTTTAGATAATAAAAAACCAGAAGTGAACATAAAATTACCAAAGAAAGCAAAAAATCTGTACGTACTGAAATAGAATTCTACCACTTTCTTAAAAGGGGGATATCTTCCAAGCCCTGGGGTGGCATTTGCATAGGCTGAAACTATATCCACAAGTACCCAATGCACTAATATAGCAACTACAACCATCATACCTGAAAAATCAAATATATATAAAAAAAATTGAATGCATATCATATACCTGTAAAGTTTAGTACATGTATAGAATAATGTGCATTTGTTGCACAAGAAATTTAGCTTTCTTTCTTTTCTACATCAATATATATACCACTAAGAGAACATTGATAGGCCTTAGAAGCACGACAACATAAGTTATGAAAAACTAACATTGTTTTATGCAAAAGATTTTCTTCACAAACTAATACCGCGCCTGAATGCACCATATAGCGAAGAGAAAGCAATTATTCTCCCTTATTTTTTTGGACATACAACAAAAATTAAATGTAATTTACTGATAAAGAAATGTTAGGACGATCGGGAACATCTTTGCATCATAAGAACCTCTGTGACCTCAATTTCTGTGTGACATTACACATTTTATTTGACAATATAGTCAGAAGACAAATATCTAGGGAAACTACTTAAAAAACAAACTACAAATAATTCACATTATTCCAGGCCGTAGACATTAATATCAGGTCGATTATATATAAATGCCACTTAAAAAATTCAACAATGCAAACACAGAAGTATTTCGTAATATCATGAAATATTGTTAGAACTATAATTGAAATATTACTTGAGGAAAGCTTAGTACAAAGGTTATCTCATCAACACAAAAGTGTGATAGTTCTCTAGCCATCTCTAGGACACCCTTGATCTAAGTACTAAGATCTTAAACCTATCTACTGGGATTTTAGATAAGGTTGATAACCATCTATTTCTAAAACAACCCGACACCGACACCAATAAACTATTATTAAATGACCACACATAAATATATACTTCAGATAGTTCATACAAGATATGTACACATGTATCAATATAAGGATTCTCATATAAAAAAGAAAAAGGAGAAATAGTCGAGGACATGTATACACAAACAAAGAAACATCTTTTGCTGAGCTGATAATAGGTCGATTTTTCCTTAACTTGCAACATTTAAAATATTAGAAGCCACCACCAACCATAATAAACAATATGCAGAGCAATAAATTTTCCAAATAATATAAAAAAGCCTAATAATTCCAATATCACTTAAATCTCTTGAATATAAATCCACTAAACGGAAACTAATAATATATCTACATATATATATCTGAAATAATTTTATAATTTCATATTTTTTATCAATGAGATGACAGATCGCCCTCCATCTCCATTGTATGGTCCCAAGATCCCTTAAGCATTTTGTAAAAGTAGCATGCCATTAACATCAGCATCATCGGCACCATCAGCATCACCAGCACCGCTAGCATAACCTGCCGAAAGAAAGATGCAATATTAGTAAAATGTCTGGTACGGACTGGTGTGCAATTTATAGAACTTGACCATAGACTACAAAATAACAAGAAAGATTAAAAGTAAACATGAATGGTACTCTCTAGATTAACACAGAGAGGCACAAAATTATTTACATAAGAAACAAAGTTCAATAATAAATGTCTGCCTAATAAAGCAACCAAATTTCCAAATTCAAATTGAGAATTTCAACATAGAGTTAATGCATAAAAGATCATAAAATTCTCAATAGTCAGGGATGGAGGGGGCAACTTTGACTAACAGAAAGAATGCTAACTGACCTAAAGATAAATATTGTGCCCGTTTGGAAAATTTTAAAATAAGTAACTTATGATTTAAAATTAATAAATGACTTAAAAGTGATACGTTGATAAATACTTATAAGTTATAGAAGTGTTTGGATAATTTTACTTCTAAGTCAGATTTTTTTATAAATGAACTAAAATAAATAATTTTTAAATAAAATTATTTTAAATTTTATATTCTAAGTTAGATTATTTAAAAATATCTTTTTTAAAATTAAAATTAATAAAAAAGTGAAACATCAAATTAAGTTGAGAAAAAGTATGTTGTTACTAACATTCAACTTATCGGCTAATAAGTTGTAAATTCAACTTATAAGTTGGATCAACAAACACTCGTCGATAAGTTTTTGCGGGTTTATAAGTCATTAAGTTGACTTATAAGATTTTCCAAACAAGCACATTGTCCACCGGAAACCGCATATATTTATTAACGGGAAGTTGGTAAAAATAGATACCAAGTATAACACTTTAAAATCAACGTAAAATAAAAAATAATAAGCACGTAAGAAACTCAAATATCCATAAATTTATGCAAAATAGAGATAAATATACGGTCATACCTAGAAGAATTATAAGATACTTAAAGCCTGTGTAATTGAGCACCGTGTTAAATTGCAGTTGGTCCATACTCGATACAACCCACGGTAAATATGTCCCATCTCAGTGAGATTATCTCCCACATTTTTGATGTCGGGATGTATGCGTTCGTAAACTATAAGACGAATTGGGTTTCTAGCATGCATAGCAGCTCACATGCCAACGTTACCCGGACTATACCTATTTTGATACTAAATGATTTTTTGCCCAACTTAATGAGCATCAGCGATGTTTTTATCTTCCCCACCAGCCACAACAACCCCTCATCTTGGACGAAATTGTGCAGGGGATATTTGATAACAATACAGGTTGCAACGCCATTCAAACCAGTGCAAATTCCTCGGATAGGTTCTCTGCACAATCCAGCTAAAATTAGCTGAAAACGATATCGAATTTTTTTGAGTTCTTAAATGGGAGGAACAGAACCCGAATGATGCTCTTGCTAATAATTGCATCATGTAGATTAGGGAATACCAATATGGTCAATTACATTAATTTATGTGTGATATTAAACATTTTATTTGACAATATAGTCAGAAGACAAATATCTAATGAAATTACTTAAAAATAAAACTACGAATAATTCACTTTACGCCAGGCCGTAGACATTAATAAGAAATTTGGATGAAATAAGAGAATTAGATTCATTAAAGTTCTTCAAAAATTTCCGTGTTTACATATTGTAAAAATTATATATAAAATTTTAATAATTATTAATATTACCGTTGCACTTATAGAAAAGAGTTTTTTCACACTCAAATTGTAGAATTTTTATTTACGAATAACTATGTCATAAGAAATGCAAAATATTAATGATTATTTCGTTAGAAAATAATCTCTTTAAGTGAATATATCGAAAGGTATATGTGGTATATAATGTATTTTTAACAGTTAATTTTATTTAGATATTGTTACTTAAATTTGTTTTTCAAGTAAGATTACGAGTCCAATTTTGAAATTTTGCACAAGGCCCTAAATTATTTTGTTCCGACTCTGTCTAAGATCTTAAACTTTTTTACCGGGATTTTAGATGAAGTTGATATTCATTTGTTTCTAAAATAACCCGATATCAGCACCAATAAACTATTATTAAATTATCACACACACAAATACTTTAGATAGTTCATACAAGATATTTACACATGTGTCAATATAATGACTCTCATATAAAGAAGAAAAAGAAAAAATAGTCGAGAACATATATACACAAACATAGAAACATCTCTTGCTGAGCTGATAATACATGTATCAACTAGTGTTCCGATAATATGTCGATTTTTCCTTAACTTGCAACATGTAAAATATTAGAAGTCACCACCAACCATAATAAACCATATACAGAGCAATAAATATTTCAAATAATATAATAAAGCCTAATAATCCAATATCACTTAAATCTTACTGGATATAAATCCACTAATGGAAACTAATAATATCGCAACATATATATATCTGAAATAATTTTATAATTTCATAAATTTTTATCAGTGAGAAGACATGTCGCCCTCTATCTCCATTGCACGGTCCTCGATCCCTTAAACATTTTCTAAAAGTAGCATGCATGAACATCAGCATCACCAGCACCATCAGCATCACCAGCACCGTCAGCATGACCTGTCGAAAGAAGGATGCGACATAAGTAAAATGTCCAGCACGAACTGGTGTGCAATTTATAAAACCTGACCATACACTACAGATCAAAATAAAGGTTAAAAGTAAAAAGGAATGGTACTCTACAGATCAACACATAGAGGCGTAAAATTATTTACATAAGAAACAAAGTTTAATAATAGTTATTTGCCTAACAAAGCAACCGAATTTCCAAATCCAAATTGAGAGTTTCAGCATAGAGTTAATGCATACAAAATCATAAAATTCTCAATAGTCAATGAGGGAGGGAGGGGGCAACTTTGACTAACAGAAAGAATATTAACCAACCTAAAGATGAATATTATCCATCGAAGACCGCATATATTTATTAACGGGAAGTTGGTAAAAAAAGATACCAAGCATAACATACTAAAATCAACGTAAAACTAAAAAAACAATAAGCACTTAAGAAACTCAAATATCCATAAATATATGCCAAATAGAGATAAATATACGGTCATACCTAGAGGAATTAGCAGATATCAAAGCTCGTGTAATTGAGCACCATGTTAAATTACAGTTGGTCCCATACTCGATAGAATCCACGGTAAATATATCTCATCTCGGTGGGATTATCTCCCACATAGTTGATGTCGGGCTGTATGCGTTGGTAAACCATAAGATGAACTGGGTTTCTAAAATGCATAGCAGCTTGCATGCCACGTTATCCGGACTATACCTATTTTGATGCTCAATTATTTTTGGCCGAATTTGATGAGTATCAACAATTTGTCCACCTTCCTACCAGCCACAGCAACACCCTAATCTTGGACGAAATTATGCAGGGGATATTTAATAACAATACAGGTTGCAACGCCATTCAAACCGGTGAAAATTCCTTGAATATGTTCTCTGTGCAATCCATCTAAAATTAGCTGATGTTGGTAAAGTTCTATTGTACAAGACATGCATGTATAATAACAAGACTAAGTCACATTGACAACCCTAAGATTAAGTTTTATGATGGTCCAAATTTGTATTCTAAATTGTATTTCTTGAGTCTGTAAAAAGGATCAGTAGATTAGTCTGGGAATTTTTATGTGAACAATTTCAAGCTAAAAAATAAACTCTGGAAGAAGATCAAGGCATGATCATGTCTCAGAGAAAATATGTAGAAGCTTGGAGTTGAATAAATATGTTCTATGAAAATGTTCTAAGTCAAGATATTGATAAGTCACAGATCAAGACATATCGAGAAGTCATTCGAGAACTCCAAAATAGCTTGTCGAGAAGTCACATGAGATATCGATAAGTCATTCCACATGTAGAGAACTCAGAGATATTGACAAGTCAAAATGAAGATGTAGAGAACTGGAGATATCAAAAAGTCGACTTCTGCATGTAAAGAACTCAGAGATATCGACAAGAAAAATCTTCATATAGAGAACTCAAGATTTCGACAAGCCAAAAGCCATATCGTGAACTAGAGATATCGATAAGTCATTATACTTATCGATATGTCACCTCTCTACAGAACAAAAGGAGATCTCGACATGCTTTCTCAAATTCAGCAATACAGACAAGTTCAATATTCAAGATTATCAGTCAACAAACAATTCATTCATTGAATTGAAAAGTCTACAAAAGCATCTTAAAAAATACAAGATCAAGGGCTAAGATTTACTGGAGAAAGGATGGTCACAGACCTACAAGATTCCACACAGATTTGCTAAGCCAGAAATGGAAACTAACAAAGTTTTTTTAGAAAAGGGTTCAGTACATTTTAGTGCAAGTTTTGTGAACCCGTGTTGTTAGTGTATAAAGTATACACGGGTCCTTAGTTTATAAGAAACAAACAGATCTAGATTTTCTTGTACTCTCTCAAGATAGAAGTTGAGTTCTTATTCTTTTAAGAACATAGTATTTGTAGTAAGACAAACTTAATCAATACAAATTAAGTGCGTTTTAAAAATATTGTGCTTGTTGATTATTTCTGTAAATATAATATATCTGCAATATCTTAACTGCTTTATTCACAAACAATCCAAACAGTTTTAAAAGGCTAAAAATTCAAGAAACACATTTACCCCCTCTATGTTGCATTCAATATCTAACAAATGGTATCAAAGCAAAATATGAAAGTAAACAGATAAAGATTTTAGAAGAATGAGTGCACAAAAGATAAGCAATATTAAGATACCACCCTTTGATAAAATCAACTATACACTATGGAAGAAAAAGATGATGTTGTTCATAAGGATGACCAACCCTATGTACATTCAGATTCTCAAGAATGACCCTTTTATTCCCATGGAAAGTGTTGATGAGTCTAATGATGGAGACATGGTCATACCATCTCATTTTTCCCCTAAAGACCCCTCAAAATACACAGAGCCTGAAAATAAAAGGTTTCTCTGGACAGTGGCCTGCAACTAATACTGATAGAGTCACTTGACAATATTATGTACAACAATATTGTCAACTGTGACACAACCAAATAAATTTTGGAGAAAATTGAAATTCTATGTGAGGGTACAGAGGAAGTAAAATCAAATCAAAGGAGAATATTGGTGTCTCAATATGAGGGTTTAATGGCTAGACATAAGGAAGGGATTACTGAAGTTTTTAAGAGATTAAATAAGTTGATAAATGACTTGCAACTTCATGATAAGTATTATGAAGTTGAGGAGGTAAACCTGAAGTTTTTTCTCACACTTTCTGACCACCTTGAACAAAAAATATCAGCTATTAGAGAAGGAAGACACTTGAGCAGAATGACACTGGACGTCTTTTATGGGATTTTGAGAACATATGAGTTTAAGATGTTACAAAGGAAGTCATTGAAGGCAAACCAAGGACATGCAGTTGATGGATCCAGTGCCTTAATAGTCAATGACAGTGCAGAAAGTGAAGATGAACAAGATGCTCAGATTCCAGTCATTCATGCTATTCTGTAAAAGAACAAGGGACCTCAGAAAAAAGTTGTTTTGGAGCTAGAAGAAGATGAGTACTGCACCCTTGATGAGCTAGATGAGATGGATCAATCAATGGCTTACCTGGCTAGAAAATTCTCTAACATCAGGGTTAAAAAAACCAAGGTTTTTCAAGAACAAGGGATAGTCCTCAAATAGTAACAATTGGAAACCAAAAACTCAGTTCAACTCAGCTAGATAAGGTGGCTACAAAACTGGATCTGTTGACAGATCAAAAATAAGGTGCTTTAACTATAATGAGTTGGACCACTTTGTAACTGAGTGCAAGAAGCCAAAGAAAGTGAAGAAGGACAAAGCCTATCTGGAATTAGAAGCAAAGCGTGAAGCTCTTTTAAAGAAGCAACAGTGAAAGGCTTACATAGCTGAAGGTAAGAGTTGGGATGACACTGATGAAGATGATGACAATGAAGAATTGGGGACTTATGCACTCATGGCTCTAGAGCAAGGAGAGTCATCATTATCAAAATCAGAGGTACCAACTCTAACTACCATTGATTTAAATATAATCCAATATAAAGAAACTGTTAAAAAGATGAGTGTAGAGATATTTCACATCCACACAAGCATGATGGCAGCTACTGAGGAAGTTAGTAGACTGTCAAAGATTAATGAGAAGCTTGAGATTGAAAAGCAAGAATTGGAGATACAGCTTGTTGAGCTTGAAACAGTCAAGCAAGAAAATAAATATCTGAAAAACAAGCTCAAGTGTGCCAGTGAAATTGAAGCTATGTTGAGCGAAAAATTGGAAAAGAATGAGGTGAAATTGAAGTCTTTCAAAAATGCATCTCAGTTGGTTGGACAATACCATGAGAAGAACAAACCATGTGCTAATATAGATTTTGGTTTGGACTACGATGCCCTGAACAGTAATAAGAAAAATGTTGTGCATATGTTGTGTACTTGATGATTACATGAACAAAACACCTAAGTAGATTTTACTTAGTGAAATAATGTAGCACTCGACGGATAAGAATTATAGTCCCGACGGATAACTCATTATAGTCCCGACGGATGATGACTTATTATCCATCGAGTGAGTAGCTTATGTAATAATGAGTCTGTAGCATATTTCTGCATACACCTTTGTATAGATTCTGTAGTAGCATATAAGTCATGATTGACTTTAACTAGATATGTAGAATAGGTTGATTAATTGTACATAAATGATGTCTTGTAATTCTGCATAAATAAAATGAAGTCAAGTGCCAAAATAGCTACCGACGGATGATTGACAAAGCCATCAATGGATCATCAAATGGCTATCAACGGATGTTCAATATAGCAGTCAACGGATGATCAATAAAGCCATCAACGGATGATTATAAACTCGACAGATGATCATGTACTCAACGGATAAAGAATTCAAAAATCAGTTGACAGTGAAAACATAGTCACATGCATCGAAGTGTATGCAAATGGAATGATGAAGCCTATTAACTGGGTAATAGAGAATAAAGTAGCAAAGTATTAGACCCGATAGTTTTTATAATGATCCTGTATTTTGACTTTGTAATCTTGGTAATATATAAACCAAGAAGTAGCAAATAGAAAAATATATCTGAGATACAACAATAGAGAAACATTTGTAAGCAGAATTCTTAGCATTTCTCTGTATTCTCAGTAGTTCATATTTGTAAGCAGCTGTGAGCATTCTTGCATACAGAGTTCTCTCGATATATATTATATATCTCTGGTGGAATCATTCAAATCCACCAGAAAGTTTTTAAAGACTCTTATTTTTAATTACTTGTGTTTTGATTCACTAAAGTTTTTATTCCGCATTGTGCTAATCAATACACTTATATTTATATTCGAGTTTGAACATTTTATATTAAGAAAAAGTTTCAAGAATTCCATTCAACCCCCCTTCTGTAATTCTTGTCATATTGTTAAGGGACTAACAAAAAATGAAGGTGACAAAGGTAAGGCAATTACATATCAAGATGTCCCAGTTATGCTGAGAAAAGTAAAAGCACCTTTGTTCAAGGCATGTGAAGCTGACTTTAGTGAAGTGGAGTTGATCATCAAGCAAGAACTTGCAGATGAAGACAATGAAAAAAAGATGTAGAAACTACTCCACCTACTAAGACAGAGAAAACTCCCATGGTCAACCAAGTGTCTAAGACACCAACCAAGGAAATTAAGACTGAGAATGCATGAAAGAAGAAGAAGAACACGAATGGGAAAATTGGAGTGAATAAGAGCAATAACTTTGCATTTGTTGCAGATGCTCCCAGGAAACAATGTCAAAAGTGTGGCTCAATAAACCACCTAACTCACCTTTGTAAAAAGGCTTTTAGTGAGCGAATAGTAGGAGCATGCAAATACAATAAAGCAAAGTCTGAAGATCCCTATTCCTTCTTTGACAAATTTGACTGCATTCCCTATAACATGAAGGTTATGACAAGCTATAATAAGTTGAGAGTAGACCTCAAAAAAATCAATCATGGGTCTACAATTAAAAGAGAAAATGCAAATCAAACATTGAACACTGTTCTTTCTGAATCATCAAATTCTACTTCTGAAAATTCTGTGAAAAAGAAGAAAGTACCCAACACTGCTTGGGTAGCTAAACACACTTAATTCTCATTGTGTGCAAGGCAAAAAGAAGAAAGCCATAAGGATCATAGACATTGGACGCTCCAGGCATATGACAGGTGATACAGACCTGCTATCACAATTTGAGGAGATGGGTGGCCCATTGGTGAATTTTGGAGATAACATGATATGGTACACAATGGGATATGACAAGATGGTTTCTGTAAATGTTGTCATAGAAGATGTAGTAGTGGTTGCTGGACTTGAAGTCAATCTTTTAAGTGTCAGCCAATTTACGGATAAGGGATTTAAAGTGAATTTTGAAAAAGAAGACTACTCAATTGTCAACAAAAAGACTGGTGGAACTGCTCTGAAAGGAGTGAGGAAAAGAAGCCTGTTTGTTATAGACTTAAGCTCAACAAACGAGGATGGAATTTGTTGCTTCTACACCAAGGCATCTATTGAGAAAAACAAGTTATGGCACAAGAAATTCTCTCACCTAAATTATAAGGCAATAAATACCCTGGTAAAAAAGGAACTAGTGAGAGATATGCCAAACCTAGAATTTGCTCAAGATGAAGTTTATGATGCTTGTCAAAAGAGAAAGATGAAGAGGTCAACTCACAAGAGTAAAATTGTGAATTCTAAGTGCACCTCTGCAACTTATTCACATGGACCTATTTGGACCAGTCAATGTCTTATCTATTTCTAGAAAGAAATATGCACTGGTAATGGTGGATGACTAATCAAGGTATGCCTGGGTAGAATTTATGCATTCAAAAGATGAAACTCTACACATCATTATTGAACACATAAAGAAGGTTGAGAAGCAGGCTGAAGATCAAAACTTTGTAAAGAGATTGAGAAGTGACAATAACACATAATTCAGAAATGCTGTGTGAGTGAATTCTGTAAAATCAAAGGTGTTTTTCAAGAGTTCTCAGCTACAAGAACACCACAACAAAATGGTGTAGTTGAAAGGAAGAACATAACTCTAGTTGAGGCTGCTAGAACAATGCTGCAAGATGCCAATCTGCCAACAAGTTTTTGGAAAGAAGCTGTGAATACTGCATGCTATACTCAAAACAAATATCTGATCAACAAAAATCTTGGCAAGTCACCCTACTCAATCCTATCAAAAAGAAAGCCTATTGTGAAACATCTATCTGCGTGTGTTTGGAATCAAGTGCTTTCTGCTAAAAGACAACTCTGAATATGTGGGAAAATTTGACTCTAAAGTTTTTGAAGTAATTTTCTGGGATATTTATTGGAAAGGACTGTCTACAGAGTTTATGTGCTAGAACATAAGAAAATTATGGAAAGAACACAGATGTGACCTTTGATGATGACAAATGTCCAGGCTTGGAATACCTTGATGAAAATGAAGCTGAAGCCTTAAAGTTTGAAAATCTAAACATTGATGATGATTCTGAAGATGAAGCTGAAATTAATCCAAACAATAAAATAAATGAAGAGTCAACTGAGCAAGTGAATCATGAGGATAAAAACTCATCTCATACACCTAAATTTGATAGCACAAATTTAGGGGGATAAAGAGGAGAAAGTTCTACAAGTCATGCCAATGGTGAAGAAAATGCAGAAAATTCAAGTCAACAAAATCACACTAGGAAATGGGATAGGAGTCACATAAGAGATGTAATTATTGGTAATCCAAATGCTGGAGTGAGGACTAGAAGTGCAACTGCAAATGAATGTCTACATGCATGCTTTCTTTCATAAATTGAGCCTAAGAAAACTGAGGAAGCTCTACTTGATCCTGACTGGATATCTGCAATACAAGAAGAGTTAAATCAATTTGAGAGAAACAAAGTGTGGAAGTTAGTTCCTGCCCCAAAGAACAGAAGCATAATTGGAACAAAGTGGGTATACATGAACAAAATGGATGAAAATGAAATTTATAATAAGGAGAAAAGAAAGGTTGGTTGCAAAAGGTTACTCACAAGAAGAAGGAATTGACTATGATGAAACTTTTGCTCCAGTTGCAAGACTTAAAGCAACAAGGATCTTTCTTGCATTTGCAGCACACTCAAATTTTAAAGTGTATCAAATGGATGTAAAGAGTGCATTCCTTAATGGTGAGTTGGAAGAAGAGGTTTATGTGCAACAGTCACCTGGCTTTAAAGATCCAGAATTATCAGATTTTGTTTATCTATAAAGGCTCTCTATAGAGTAAAGCAGGCACCCAGGATACGGTATGACACACTGTCAGAATTTCAACTCAAACATGGTTTCACAAGAGGAACAAGTAACAATACTTTATTCTACAAGCAGCATGGTGGTGATATGATCCTAGTTCTAATCTATGTGGATGATATCATTTTTGGCTCTAAAAATGATAAATTATGTCAAAGATTTTCAAGACTCATTGGAACGACCCCAAATTTAATACAACAAAAGCTATTATTAAAGACATACATTAAAAATGTGACATGATACAAAAATTATCCAAGATCGCCAGGTTTAGTGTTTGAATAGCCCGACTACTAACTATTACAAACCAAAAGTAATCTATTACATCGCATCTCCCACTGCTGGATCACTTAACTACCTGAGCTCACATATGGTACAGGGATTGGTTCGATAATTCTCCTTCGGTGGACTTACGAGCTGTCTGCTTCATCCTAACCATTATTTCCTAGATGAAAGATATAAAAGGGAAACAAGTAGTGAGCCAAATGCTCAGCAAGTTATACTCGCAAAAGATAAACATAGGGTCGAACGGTTTATAATTTAAATAGCATTGGAATGGCATCATCATTTAAAAACAAACTTTTAATCAAAACTCATTTTATGATGCTACAGATTACAACCGGTGATCAGCCGTGAAGTAATCCCGAACCTCGCTGGGTTCTAAATAATTTTGGTGGGATCCCGAGGCAGCTTTTAAGCCTCAAATAATAAGTGTGGAAATGACATATGTCTTAGTCCAGATCCACTAATCTTAAGAAAACATTTTTGTCACTTTGACAATTTAATTGTTAAAACTTTGCATTTTATAAGAATTTAGATGCCAAAATATTAACATTTCAAAAGCTCTTTAAGCATGAAAGAATCATTTAAATACTTAAGGGATTCCATGCCAACTTCAATAACAATTGTACTAGGACAAGATTTATTGCCAAACGAATTGAGTCATCAAGGATGAGTGTCAATGATTCAACAACTAAGGAAGAAAATATTGAAAAAGAGTTATAACGATAATCAACGAAGGGAGGGGTGTCTAAAAATCAAGTGTAGTACATGGCGTACATCCAAATACAAAGTTTGGATACGGAAATAAAGGATAGTTATCAAACAATGTAGTTCAAGGAATTCGAATTACAAACAATTGTCAATTTAGGGAAATATCGAAGCAATACTGGTATTAAGTTCAGGGTATACAAGAGAATGAAGAATTCAGGTTAACTAAGATATTTCACAAAGGAATTCATAAAGGTTCGCTTAGGGTTTACGAGATCATAGGGTGACAAAGGAAATAGGCAATGAAAAAGGGGTATGAATCAATCAAGTTGTTGTAAATGATCGAACATGATTCAAGAACAAGTTATCACAAAAATCAATATTAGGGTTTCTCAAAAATCAATAACAGGTGTATCAAAAGTATCAAAAAGGATCACTACTTTATCATGGCATTAGCAATATCAATTCATAAGAGAAAACTGAGTTACTTGCATCAATTCGAATGATTTAATAACATCATATAAATAAGAAAGATCGAACACTTGCTATATATCGAGAAAGGTGCAGGACACTTGCAATAATCATAAGTTGAATAAGGGAATACTTTCATCATATCTCAAGAAAGGTTTACGACACTTGCAATATATAGAATTGGAAAGGGGAAAAACACTTGCAATATATCAAGAAAATTCAGGAACACTTGCCTTAAGAATGCTTAACCAACTCTCATCTTGATCGTGGGAGCAACCAGGAGCACTACTCGACTTTGATGACAAGCTTACTATCTTCTCATGAGCCTACACAATAATATTAAACCTCATCAAGATATATTCTTACAAATCCCATCCTAGTTATAGAAAATTCGACTCATATCGGCACTTAGGCCTATTTAAACATTCGACTCTTTACTAATCACATATTATGCTCCAAATAATCATTTAGGATCACATAAAATATTTAATCACATAATATACAACATTTATATAATGGTGCACTATTGAGTATTGAATGATCTCACTCAACTAACACAAATGACTCGAAGTGCTTAACTAGTCTAGTGCAACCTAACTAGCTCTCCAAATTTGAAGTGCCCTTATTAGCCAAACCCCATTACACTTAGCCAAACCTATGGCCTAACCTTCTAATGACCTCTTACTAACAATTAAACTCAATGACCAACTCAGGCCTCACCTCTAAGAATACAAAAGCTAAGTGCAAAGGCACAGTGTTCCTAAGTGCAACTCTTAGGTGACATCGAATGGTACTAAGTGACAATGACCCCCCTTTCACTCAAATTTTGCCACTCAAATTACTACACTGGAATCTCAGGTCCTAAATCTAACTTGGGCACTTAGAATGACACCAAGGCCCAACCTAGGCCTCCTTGGGCCTATTCTCAAAGATGGCTCTCCCCTGTCCTAGTGACACTCAAACTGCTCTGATTTGAACTCACTTTATACTCTTGGTTTTAACTCTAAACCTTCAAACTATGGCTTGTAAAACCTCCCACATACTCTCTAGTATCAATTCTAAACAAGGCTTAATGAGGGCCTACCAATGACATCATTTTCTAAGCTTAAAATGCTCCTCACTCAAATTATCTCTGTTATGACCATAAGTCATGATTCGACTTGTGCACCTGACTAAATGGGTTTATTTCCTACATTAAAAGCTTCCACAATCAACTATAGGTCAATTACTAACTTCTTATGGCTTGGGCCTCCAAATGCCCAACGAATGCCCATTCAAAACTCTCCTACAAACTAGTGCAAATTTCTGGAAAATGACAAACCCTATACTAACCCTTCCACAACTCCCACTTATAAACCAAACATCAAATCAATCAATCAAGCTTATATACTATATTTACTCTCCTAAACTCACAAGTTATCTAAAGTTTGAGATCATTCCATACCTTTATGCACCAACACCGAATTATATACTCAAAATAGCAAACCATTACTTAAATCACACTTTCAAATATTCAAGCATAATCCGAGCATAAATCTTAACATGCAAAGATAATATCAACCATATATACTCAGTAAAAAACTTGATATACTCCTGTTTATCAAAATAAAGCTTTATCCATTACATGCAAATCAAATCAAGACTCAAAATCTCATAAATTATAACATGCATTCATAAATTCGATTTTAACCAAAATATACTAATAGTACTTTGGTTTTGTTCCAAACATATTGACATGCAACCTTATCAAGATCATACTTATATAAAATTTATAACATGCAAAGGTTTTATACCAAGACAACCACCATATAATCATTCTTTAAGCATATAACAATCAAAATTCAAAATACAACATAAACTACTACTCCATTCGGCTCCTTTGGAGTCATAGCCGAATGGATGAGGGAGAAATGGCACATACATGTGAGTAATTCTCACATTATTTTGCCCTTTACAACCCTTATGCTAATTTAACTCTTTATTTTGAACATTAAGTTCATAATAACTAAGGTTTTCCACTTCAGTTTGAACTTACCTCTTACATGCAACACCAAATCATCCAATAAAAATGCATATTTCTACACAAATATGTTTAGAAGGAGTTTATCAAATTCAAGAAGGTGAAATTGCACTTGAAATCTTGATTTTTGGAAATGAAAATGAAGAAGAGGGTGTGTGTGTGCGCTTCGTCCGAGAGGAAGAAGGAGGGAGGGAAAAAAAGAGAGTGGTGGTGACTGGAGTGTGAATGACAATTTGACTCTCTCTCTCTCTCTCTCTCTCTCTCTCTCTCTCTCTCTCTCTTTGTTAATCACATGCACACAAGTTAGTGGAAAATACAATTACCACTCTACCCTTGATCCTACAACTATACTACTTTGCATGCAAGGCTAGTTTAGGAAATTGGTAAGCTTTAGATGAGATAGTGGGGTAGGAAATGACATAACTATCCTTGTTTTGAATTGTGAGTGGAAATGCATGCAAGGGTAATGAACTAATCTAATAATTATTAATCTAATTAAATAAAAGAATATATTTTATAAATAAAACCACAAATCTATTAATTACAAAAGTGACATCATAAAATAGCTTAAAATGTTAGGAATTTAATAAAATAAAGTTCGAATTTTATTAATAAAAAAATGATTTTTCTTAGATAATAAAATGCATTTTATAACTTATATAAATAGCAAACAATGTATCTCTTGTTTTTAAAAATTTTAATAATACCACACAATTATTTGGCATCAATTAAATCACATAATTCACATGGATATATATATTCACAAATTGAACCAATATACTTACATATATATATATATATATATCATTTAAGGGATAATAAAATACTGGTTATGATACTCATGCAGAGTGAATATGAGATGAGCATGATGGAAGAATTAAGTTACTTCCTTGGGCTTCAAGTCATCCAAAGAGGTGATAGATTCTTTATCAGCCAAACCAAATACGTCAAAGACTTATTGAAGAAATCTGGAATGATTGATTGTTTACCTGCATCAACACCTATGTCTACAGGTACAAAGTTGGATGAAGATAAGAAAGAAAAGAGTGTAGACATTTCAGGTTATAGAGGAATGATTGGATCTTAACTGTACTTAACTTCTAGTAGACCAGACATCATATTCGTGACATGTATGTGTGCTAGATTTCAAGCAAATCCCAAGGAATCACATTTGATGGATGTGACGACTGAGAATTTTACGACATAATTAAATGAATAAAGTATTATTTATGTGATGTGACTATAAATTATGTGATTAAGTGATGATTAATTGTCTTTATTGTATATTAGTATCTGGGAGCATAAATAGAAGCGTTCCAATTTAAAGAGTCAGCTTAGGAGCTAAGCTGTGTTGTCGGGCCGTCAAGTAAAACGGAACCCGTCCTAAAAAGGGATTAAAGTATTTAATATGTGAATTATGTGTTATTATGTGAAATAAATGTTTAAGTAAAGTATTACGTTCTAGTAACGTGTCGGTCGGTAATGATATTGTGAAGCGTAATTAAAACGCTGAGCGTCGGGCCGTCAGGCAGAACGTGACCCGGTACGCGTAAAGAGGAATAATATTAAAAAGGAATTTTTTTTATGATCAGACATGAGTTGTGATGTGTGATGTGATGTGTGCGTATGTGTGCTTGCTTGTCTGTATGCGTGATTACGTGATCTGTTAATATTTTTATGGATTTAAGGGGATTATTTGATTTAAATAAGGTTTATTTAACCTTTGCACATTTTTATAAAATTATCTGAGTAAGGTAAAGGTACGGAATTTGTTTTGTTATCTTCAAAATATCCTAGGGACTTTCTAAAAATGATAGACGGATTTATTTCATGATCATTGTATTTTTAAAATGATTTTATGTATTAAAATGCTATTTTTAGCATAAACTTGTAAAAATTATATAAAATCAACCGTACGCTCAAAAGTTTATTATGAGTAATGGTTGGAAAGATAATTTCGAGATCTACGTCTTAAAATTATGATTCGTAATAATTTTCAACTTTCTGAGGGATATATATTCAATATTCAATTTTTATTTTATTGGAGTAAAAAGAGAAATGAAATCAAATCAAAAGGGGAATTAGTAAATTACTAAACTACCCCTGCCCCCTATTATATATAACTCATTTCTTTCCCCCCTTTCTTTTTCTTCTTTTCTCGTGGCACTCATCTCTCTCATCTCTCTCTCTCTCGATCACTCTTATCTCTCTCGGCTCTCTCTCCATCTCTCTTCTCTCTCTTGCATGCAACAATAAAAACTCACCCAAATTCAAAGATTTTATCATCCTTAGTCTTCATTTTCGATATACTACTCAAACACCACTTGCATGTAAGTGTTTATGTAAGTTTCATAGTTCCATCTCCATGGTAGTGTTCAAGGAAATGTGATTTCTTGATATATGATCATAAGAGAAGATTAAAGTGATTTTATGGTTTAAAACTCAAGAGGAGACCCGTTATGGGCACTCTTAAGTTCGACCACCACCAGCCATGATCCAAGGAGAGCCGGTGGGATTTTAAGAAAATGATGTGCTAGTTGAAATAAAGTGATTTATGAGCTTTATGCACTTTAAAAAATTGTATGTAGCCTTTGCATGTCTTGGTTTCT
This sequence comes from Apium graveolens, assembly GCF_009905375.1. NCBI lineage: Eukaryota > Viridiplantae > Streptophyta > Magnoliopsida > Apiales > Apiaceae > Apium > Apium graveolens. Next base: position 196,937,919 of record NC_133653.1, read on the forward strand.
TGAAAAGTTCAAAAAGGGTTTTGTATTTTAAGTGTGTTGATTGATAAAAGGATTTTTTATGATTGTTTTAAAAGTATTTATACTTGTGTAATTGATTGGATGCTTGAGAAATCAAAATTTGAGGGTTGCATGTTGAGATTTTGGTTCGGCTTTTGTACTAATAAAAAGGGAATTAGATTTTGTGACTTGATCTTGGTGTAAACTAAGTTTATTGAGTAAGAAATGAGATTGCATGTTGGTTTAAAAGAAGAATTAGTGATGCATGTCATTGTTTGGTTCTTGAGTTGTGATTTATGGACATAGCCGAATGAAAAACGGGCTAAAAGAGATTGGTTTGATGCTAAGTGAATGCATGCATGTTTAATTGGAAAATTTGATTAGGGTTTGAGTCACTAAGTGATGTTTTGATGTGTAATTCAAAAATTATGATTAAAATGAGTGTTTGATTTAATTAAGAGATGAATTTGAATTGCATGTAAGCATATATGTATGATTTGGTTCGAATTTTGTTAATAAAGAAAAGGATGTTAGTTTAAATGTTGGATTATGCTAGAACTAAAGTTGAAAACTGTAATTTTTGAGAAATTTGATTGTATATATATTATGGTTCGAATTTTGATGATTAAAAGAAAGGAAAATGATTCTTTAAAGGTTTTTGAATGAGTTATGTGTTTATGTGAACTAAGTGAGTATTTGAATGATTTTTGCACAATAAGGCCGAATAGGCCCTAAAAGTTAAAAGTCAAAACTTGGTTTTAGATAATCGAAAGAATGATTGGATGTGTATATGTGAATATCTATGGATTTGTTTGTTTGATTGTGGTATGTGGTTCGAATTAAGGAATAAAAAAAGGGAACTAAGTTGATTGATTTAAAAAGCTATAAGTGATAGTTATGGTCGTAGAGATTTAATTGTGGATGAATCGTGTACTCGTATGAGTTATACTAGTTTGATTTGAAGAATAGTCGAGATTAAAGCGAGTATAAGTTGATTATTGCGTATATAAAGATATTAAGGCTATAAGAAAAGAATACGTTATGTGCTATGTGCATGTGTGTATAAACTATACTCGTATAGTTCGAGTCAAGAGTATAATCGAGCTATCGTATTGAGTGAACGTTCCGGGAACGAGAGTTGAGAAACTAATTAAGGTTTTGGTTTTTATTGTAGATTCGGAGCGAGAGGGAATTCAGGCTAGGAAAGGGAAATGTATACTAGGTGGCAGTAGTTCAACCTTTAGGAAAGCGAATTCAGGCAAGTAACTCTAATTACTTGTGTAAATGGTTATAGAGAGGATATTGTTCATGCCAAGTAGAGTATTGAACTGTTAAAGTAATGAACCCCTGTTATTGATTTTGAGATTCCCTGTCATTGATCTTTTGAACTTGTTATTGATAAGCTTATTGATCCAACCTTGGTTAACTTTTTCCTATTCACTTGTTATACCATGAACTCTTATAAACCCTATAAGTACCATTATGAACCCCTGTAATGATGCTTCAATTCCTTGTTTACCTTATCCTCTATTGATCCTTGAAACGGTTTTGATTTCCCTAACTTGAGTACCATGTTATCATTGATCAAGATCCCTAGAATTGAACTTTGCTTATTCTTGATTCATTCCCTTAACTTTGAATTCTTGAAATTGAACTTAAGAATGAGTTTCGACTTGAAAGAGTCCAAATGATTTCATATTCTTGGTAATGATAAAATGAATTTAGTAAACCTAATTTTTTTCCAACTCAAGGTTTTCCAAACGAATTCCTGATGGATTGGATTGGGATGTAAGAGGCTAGTCGGACTAGTCCAGTCATAGTAAGAGGCTAGCGAGGCTAGTCCAGTTTTAGGGTGAAATTATGCCATTGATACCTTAAAGACCGGATGGAGGTCGGTACGGGATGATCACCCGTATTATTATTATGAAATTAAAGATAAAGTGGTACAATCAAGGGTTCCAAAATGATTTAAAAAGGAATTGAAACTTCCTACTCAGTAATTGATTCTTTGAAAATGAAAATGGTTTATATTGCTTTGAAAAGAGTTGATTGTGATATTGTGAAGCTTATAGCTCGTGAACCCGGATTTTTGATTTTGTTGATCATATAATTGATTCCTTATAATGAAAAGATTGTCGCTTTCCATTCGAAAGATCATTTATGATCTTGTTAATAATTTGTGATGAATGTCGGCTTTCACCCTGCCTTGAGCCTTGTTCCTTGAAAGCCCAATTTTTTTTTCATAACCCCTTTTCATAACCTAAAAGATATAAATCTGCCACCTAGAATTGATAAAGTAGAATGCCCTGAGATTAGTAAAGTATATTGTGGATTTTATAATTATACTCATATGTTTTTTTTAATCTAACCATAGCAGTTAAGAAAGAAGATGGCCAGGCTTAGGTGCACTGCTCGTAAGAGCGTACCTGGTGGTCCCTATCGTGTTGAGGGCTTCCGGTTGCTAGATTAGGTAGTAAAGTTTTTAAGTGAGCAAGCGCTTAGCCAAAGAGTTGTAAAAATACAATGGGTTATCTGTCGGTTCTAACCCGGGATCGACCATGTATATTTGGTTTTATTTTGGGGTTGTAAGTTATATTTTATGATTGGTAGTTGTAATCTTGTCTCATACTTTATCCTGTTTGATCCTGTTAGTAGCTAATCGGGGTTTATGCTTATTTAATTAGTAGTTTAAGGGTGTGTAGGTCCTCATTTCCTAACCCCGAGATTGAGGGTGTCACAAGTTGGTATCAGAGCTACATGATCTAATCCTTGAGACAAGTTAGGATTAAAAAGGGTATTTTGGGTAAATATTTATATCGTGAGAGAGTTGGACTCATATAGAGTTGAGTTAGACTATTAGGTATAGTCTAAGGAAAAATGTGTATTAGCTTAAGTGGTGACTAGAGTTAGGGTGTGAGTTAGCAAGAAGTTTTATTTAACCCTAACGCTGTTTCTTGGTTGCTGTTTTTTGTTTTCTCTCAGGATCCCAGTAGTGGTAGTGATTCCGATTCAGAGATTAGTTTGACCGGTACCCCAGTGGACCCCATTCCACCCTCTCCAGAGGAGCTTGTGTATGTTAGTTCAGATCCAGAGGAGGATCCTTCTGAGAGTAGTGAGATCCCTATACAAATTTCACCCTTGAGGCCAGATTCAGAGACCCTTGCCCCTGAGCCAGAGTCTGAGATGCCTAAGATTGTGCTTGTTAGTGTTGGTGGAAAGTTAGCCGAAGACCGACACTTTGTTTACTCCCGTATTCCTGAGTTGGGAGCTTTGGTGGATAGGCCAGCTCGAGAGACTAGGCAGAGGACTTCAGTTATGGATGATGAGTGGCGGGTTCAAATTAAGATGGTGGAGCAGGTTGCCCGGAGGAGATTGAATGAGGGACCATCCACTAGTGATGCTGATGCTGAGGCCCGGAGGCTGCATAAGATCATTCGCTGGATGTTGGTTGTGTTGAGAGAGATTTTGGATGATTAGTTGTTAGGCGGGACTTTTGGTTGAGCCCGTAGTTGTTGTTTTTCAGTGCCAGTAGGCTTTGGGATACTTGGTTAGATGCCGGGATCCCTTTTTCATTTGTTGTATCGTATTTCGGAACTTTGTAGTAGTAGTTGTTAGAAGTTAGGGGTAGATGGGGGATATTTTCCAGTTCTTCCTCTGTTTAACCCTGTTATAATATTATACCTTATCTCTGAACTTGTGATAACCAGACTTTTATTTATGTACCCTTGGTTTGATGAATCCATTATATATCTTGTTTTCTATTGTGCACCATAAAGATCCGCATAAACTTTTCTGAATACCATGATTTTATACAACCATGTTTAAAATCCCGTAATATCATAACCTGTGCCATAAGAAAACAACACTGATATGAGAATTATGTAGTAGTAGGATTGCATATGCAAATTTGGGTAAAGCTTAAAACCCGCAAAAAGAGATTTCATAATAAATGGTGATATATATGCCATGCTGTTGGTCAATCAGGTTTGTAAGAAATAGCCAACTCACCAGAACACTTAGAAGAAGAAATTCAAACCCAAGACCCAGAAGTGAATCCAGAAACCACTATGATGAGCAGACTTGCTCAACTTTTGCAACAACCCGTGGCCCCTAAAGTTGGAAACTTCAAACACTTTCAATCTGTTCATCCCCCAAAATTCTTAGGTTTGCCATATCCAATTAAAGCACAATCTTGGTTAAGAGAAATGGAAAAGCATTTGAGTTAGCAGAAGTTAAGGATGACAAGAAAGCCCAGTATGCGAGTTATTACCTTAAAGATGAAGCGAGCTTCTGGTGGGAATCTTCGAAAGCGTTACTGGAAGGAAAGGACTTAACATGGGAGAAGTTTACTGAAATGTTTCTGGAGAAATATTTGCCAAGTTATATGCAGGATCAGTTAGAGATGAAATTTCTGGACCTTCGACAAGAAGATATGTCGGTAGTAGAGTACGAAGTGAAATTTTCGGAGCTGTCTAGATTTGTACCTGAGTATGTAAATACGGAGGCAAGAAGGCTAAGAGGTTCCAACAAGGACTTAAGCCATGAATTAGAAGTCAAGTGGCGTTGTTGGAGATCAAGAATTATGCCTCCTTGGTGCAGAAGGCAATGATAGTAGAAGGAGAGCGTGAAGCTGCAAAGAGAGAAAATGAGGGAAGGAAAAGGAAGTTTGAAAGCTCGGAGCAAGAGCAAGGAAGTTTAAAGTTTAGAGGGAAATTTGGTAAGAATGGTGGAGGTCAGAACAAAAAGTTCAGAAGTTTAAACCCGGTAACGTAGCCCAGAAGAACCGTTTCCAGAAAGCAGGACAACCGGGAAAGGATAATAGACCTCAGATTCAAGAATGCAAGGTTTGTGGAAAGAGATACCCGGGAAGATGTAATAAGTTGGACGTGACCTATTTCAAGTGTAACCAGAAAGGGCATTACTCATCAGAGTATCCAAATGGGGCAAAGAAGCCTGACTTGGCTTGTTTCAAATGTGGAAAGGTGGGCCATATGGCCAGAAACTGCAAGGAGCCTGTTCAGAAGGCCAATGTTCTTAGGATTGCTGGACCGTCGCCTCTTCCAGCACCGTCAACTCAACCCAGAGCTAGGACCTTTAATATGACAATGAAAGATGTTGTGCAAGATGTGGACGTGGTGGCAGGTATGCTTGTTATTAACTCAATAAAAGTAAAAGTATTGATGGATTCTGGAGCTACTATATCTTTTATCTTTGAAAGTATTCTTGATAAACTAAATTGTGTTGCATACCCTCTAGAACCTAATTTGATTATAGAGGTAGCAAATCAAGAGAAAGTTATGGTTAATAAGGTTTGTCTCGAGTGTGATGTGGTTATAGAAGGTCGGCACTTTTCTGTTGACTTAATTCCTTTTAAGTTAGGAGAATTCGAGGTTATATTAGGAATGGATTGGTTGTCAAACCATGAGGCGCAGATAGAGTGTAAAAGTAAGAAGGTGAAGTTAAGAACCAAGGATGGTGAGGAAGTGATATTCAAAGGGAAAAAATAAGAGAAGAAATTCCTAACGGCTATCGAGACAAGGAGATTATTACGTCAAGGATGTGAAGTTTATTTGGCTCATGTTATGGACGTGGAAAAAGAATCCGTGAGGATTGAAGATATTCCAATAGTAAGAGATTTTCCTGATGTGTTTCCTGATGAATTGCCTGGACTATCTCCAGATAGAGAGATCAAATTTATGATTGATTTGGCTCCTGGAACGGAACCAGTATCGAAAACTCCCTATCGTATGGCACCAGTTGAGATGAAGGAATTGGCAGCGCAGTTGCAAGAGTTATTGGATAAAGGAGTAATTCACCCGAGTGTATCCCCGTGGGGCGCACCAGTTTTGTTTGTAAAGAAAAAGGATGGAAGTATGAGGTTATGCATTGATTATCGCGAATTAAATAAGTTGACGATTAAGAATAAGTACCCTCTACCGCGAATCGATGACTTGTTTGATCAGTTAAAAGGAGCTTCGTGTTTCTCCAAGATTGATTTAAGATCAAGGTATCATCAATTAAAGATTAAAGTGGAGGATATACCCAAGAAACTGCGTTTCAAACGAGATATGGACACTACGAGTTTTTGGTAATGGCGTTTGGTTTGACGTACGCGCCAGCCGTATTTATGGATCTTATGAATAGAGTGTTCAAGCAATATTTGGATAAGTTCGTTATTGTGTTTATTGACGACATATTGATATATTCCAAGACGGAAGAAGATCATAAGGAGCATTTGAAGATTTCTTTGGAAATTCTGAGAAAAGAAAGATTGTATGCCAAGTTTTCGAAGTGTGAATTTTGGCTAAAGGAAGTACAATTTCTTGGTCATGTAGTTAATAAAGAGGGAATCAAAGTAGACCCAGCCAAGATAGAAGCTGTAATGAATTGGGAAAGACCCAAGACTCCTACGGAAGTCAGAAGTTTTCTGGGATTAGCTGGATACTATAGAAGGTTTGTACAAGATTTCTCTAAGATAGTTGTTCCATTAACGAAGTTGACAAGGAAGAACGAGAAGTTTGTGTGGACGGAAAAGTGCGAGCAAAGAATTCAAGAGTTAAAGAAGAGGTTGGTAACCGCCCCAGTGTTGGTGTTACCTGATGAAAAAGGAGAATTTGTGATATTCAGTGATGCTTCGTATAAAGGACTTGGATGTGTGTTAATGCAACATGGAAAGGTAATAGCATATGCATCAAGGCAACTCAAGCCGCACGTATAAATGTATTTCACGCATGATTTGGAATTGGCAGCAATTGTGTTTGCCCTTTAGATTTGGAGAAATTATTTATACGGGGAAAAGTGCGAGATTTATACAGATCATAAGAGTTTAAAATATATTTTCACTCAAAAGGAGTTGAATATGAGACAAAGAAGATGGTTAGAATTGATCAAAGATTATGATTGTGCGATAAACTATCATCCTGGAAAGGCAAATATGGTAGCAGACGCTCTAAGTCGCAAGGAAAGATTGAATATGTTAACGTCGTCGGAGGAATTGATCAAGGATTTCGAAAGGATGGAAATAGAAGTGCAGACTCCAGAATTTGGAGGTGAAGCAATATATGCGATGTCATTTCAACCTGAAATTTTTGAAAAGATCCGATATTGTCAAGAGCAAGTGATGAATCGCGAAAAGGATAAGTTATCAAGAGAAGAAATCAAAGCTCAAAAAGATGAAAGAGGAATATATCATGTTAAGTCATGTATTTGGATACATAATGTTGTGGAGCTAAAGCACGAGATTTTGCAAGAAGCCCATAACTCGAGATTTTCAATTCACCCTGGAAGTACGAAAATGTATAAGGATTTAAAAGAAAGTTATTGGTGGCCAAATATGAAAAAGGAATTTGCGGAATGGATAAGTAAGTGTTATACGTGTCAAAGGGTAAAAGCGGAACATCAAAGACCAAGTGGATTGCTTCAACCACTAGATATACCAGAATGGAAATGGGAGCATATCGCGATGGATTTCGTGGTAGAATTACCTAAAACCAAGTCTAATCATGATGCGATTTGGGTAGTAATCGATCGATTGATGAAATTATCACATTTCTTGCCGATAAATGAAAGGTTTTCGTTGGAAAAATTGGTCAAATTGTATTTGGATGAGATTGTGATGCGTCACGGAGTTCCTGTATCTATCGTGTCTGATAGAGATCCAAGGTTTAACTCGAGATTTTGGTGATAATTTTATGATCATTTGGGGACTAAGCTGAAAATGAGTACAGCATATCATCCGTAGGATGACGGACAAAGTGAAAGGACAATACAAACAATTGAGGATATGTTGCGAACTTATGCAATAGATTTCAAAGGAAATTGGGACGATCATTTGCCGTTAATTGAGTTTTCCTACAACAACAGGTATCACGCAAGTATTGGCATGCCGCCTTATGAAGCGTTGTATGGAAGAAAATGTAGATCCCCTACGTAATGGGACGAATTTGGTGAGCGCAAATTAATTGGGCCAGAGCTAGTTCAACAAATGAAAGAAAATGTGGAAATGATTCGAAAAAGATTAATTACTGCTCAAGATCGACAAACGAAGTATGCAAATCGAGAACGAAAAGATATGCAATTCGAACCTGGAGACAAAGTCTTGTTAAAGATATCTCCTTGGAAAGGTTTAATCAGATTCTGAAAGAAAGGGAAGTTGAGTCCTAGGTATATTGGACCATTCGAAGTACTGCGATGAGTCGGGAATGTGGCATATGAATTAGCGCTACCTCCGCAAATGCAACATCTTCACAATGTATTTCATGTATCTCTTCTAAAGAAGTATAATGCTGATGCGAGCCATGTGACCAAATTGGAACCAGTGGAAATTCAACCAGATTTATCTTATGTGGAACAACCAGTTCGAATCTTAGACCGAAATGAGAGGACACTTAGAAATAAAGTTGTACCTCTAGTCAGAGTGTTGTGGAGAAATCCAATAGTGGAAGAATCAACTTGGGAATTAGAAAGTGAAATGCAAGAAAAGTATTCCCATCTATTTGCTTAGACTAGATTCTGGGGACAGAATCCTTTTAAAGAGGGTAGATTGTGACGAATGAGAATTTTGCGACGTAATTAAGTGAATAAAGTATGATTTATGTGATGTGACTATAAATTATGTGATTAAGTGATGATTAATTGTCTTTATTGTATATTAATATCTGGGAGCGTAAATAAAAGCGTTCCAATTTAAAGAGTCAGCTTAGGAGCTAAGCTGTGTTGTCGGGCCGTCAAGTACAACGAAACCCGTCCTAAAAAGGGATTAAAGTATTTAAAATATGAATTATGTGTTATTATGTGAAATGAATATTTAAGTAAAGTATTGCGTTCTAGTAACGTGTCGGTTGGTAATGATATTGTGAAGCGTAATTGAAACGCTGAGCGTCGGGCCGTCAGGCAGAACGTGACCCGGTACGCGTAAAGAGGAATAATATTAAAAAGGAAATTATTTTATGATCAGACATGAGTTGTGATGTGTGAGTATGTGTGCTTGCTTATCTGCATGCATGATTACGTGATCCGTTAATATTTTTATGGATTTAAGGGGATTATTTGATTTAAATAAGGTTTATTTAACCTTTGCACATTTTTATAAAATTATCTGAGTAAGGTAAAGGTACGGAATTCATTTTGTTATCTTCAAAATATCCTAGGGACTTTCTAAAAATGATAGACGGATTTATTTCATGATCATTGTATTTTTAAAATGATTTTATGTATTAAAATGCTATTTTTATCATAAAGTTGTAAAAATCATATAAAATCAACCTTACGCTCAAAAGTTTATTATGAGTAATGGTTGGAAAGCTAATTTCGAAATCTACGTCTTAAAATTATCATTCGTAATAATTTTCAACTTTCTGAGGGAGATATATTCAATATTCAATTTTTATTTTATTGGAGTAAAAAGAGAAAGGAAATCAAATCAAAAGAGGAATTAGTAAGTTACTAAACTCCCCCTGCCCCCTATTATATATAACTCATTTCTTTCCCCCCTTTCTTTTTCTTCTTTTCCCGTGGCACTCATCTCTCTCATCTCTCTCTCTCTCGATCACTCTTCTCTCTCTCTCGGGTCTCTCTCCATCTTTCTTCTCTCTCTTGCACGCAACAACAAAAACTCACCCAAATTCAAAGATTTTATCATCCTTAGTCTTCATTTTCGATATACTACTCAAACACCACTTGCATGTAAGTGTTTATGTAAGTTTCATAGTTCCATCTCCATGGTTGTGTTCAAGGAAATGTGATTTCTTGATATATGATCATAAGAGAAGATTAAAGTGATTTTGTGGTTTAAAACTCAAGAGGAGACCCGTTATGGGCACTCTTAAGTTCGACCACCACCAGCCATGATCCAAGGAGAGCCGGTGGGATTTTAAGAAAATGATGTGCTAGTTGAAATAAAGTGATTTTTGAGCTTTATGCACTTTAAAAAATTGTATGTAGCCTTTGCATGTCTTGGTTTCTTGAAAAGTTCAAAAAGGGTTTTGTATTTTAAGTGTGTTGATTGATAAAAGGATTTTTATAACTGTTTTTAAAGTATTTGGACTTGTGTAATTGATTGAATGCTTGAGAAATCAAAATTTGAGGGTTGCATGTTGAGGTTTTGCTTCGGCTTTTGTACTAATAAAAAGGGAATTGGATTTTGTGACTTGATCTTGGTGTAAACTAAGTATAATGAGTAAGAAATGAGATTGCATGTTGGTTTAAAAGAAGAATTTGTGATGCATGTCATTGTTTGGTTCTTGAGTTGTGATTTATGTTTATAGCCGAATGAAAAATGGGTCTAAAAGAGATTGGTTTTATGCTAAGTGAATGCATGCATGTTTAATTTGAAAATTTGATTAGGGTTTGAGTCACTAAGTGATGTTTTGATGTGTAATTCGAAAATTGTGATTAAAATGAGTGTTTTATTTAATTAAGAGATGAATTTAAATTGCATGTAAGCATATATATATGATTTGGTTCGAATTTTGTTAATAAAGAAAATGGATGTTAGTTTAAATGTTGGATTATGCTAGAACAAAAGTTGCATGGTGTAATTTTTGAGAAATTTGATTGTATATATATGGTTATGGTTCGAATTTTGATGATTAAAAGAAAGGAAAATGATTCTTTAAAGGTTTTTGAATGAGTTATGTGTTTATGTGAACTAAGTGAGTATTTGAATGATTTTTGCACAATAAGGCCGAATAGACCCTAAGAGTTAAAAGTCAAAACTTGGTTTTTGATAATCGAAAGAATGATTGGGTGTGTATATGTGAATATCTATGGATTTGTTTGTTTGATTGTGGTTTGTGGTTCGAATTAAGGAATAAAAAAAGGGAACTAACTTGATTGATTTTAAAAGCTATAAGTGATAGTTATGGTCGTAAAGTTTTAGTTGTGGATGAATCGTGTACTCGTATGAGTTATACTAGTTTGATTTGAAGAATAGTCGAGATTAAAGCGAGTATAAGTTGATTATTTAGTATATAAAGATATTCAGGCTATGAGAAAAGAATGTGTTATGTGCTATGTGCATGTGTGTATAAACTATACTCGTATAGTTCGAGTCAAGAGTATAATCGAGCTATCGTATTGATGAACGTTCCGGGAATGAGAGTTGAGAAACTAATTAAGGTTTTGGTTTTGATTGTAGATTTGGAGCATGAGGGCATTCAGGCTAGGAAAGGGAAATGTATACTAGGTGACAGTAGTTCAACCTTCAGGAAAGTGAATTCAGGCAAGTAACTCTAATTACTTGTGTAAATGGTTATAGAGAGGATAATGTTCATGCCAAGTTGAGTATTGAACTGTTAAAGTAATGAACCCCTGTTATTGATTTTAAGATTCCCTGTCATTGATCTTGTGAACTTGCTATTGATAAGCTTATTGATCCAACCCTGGTTAACTTTTTCCTATTCACTTGTTATACCATGAACTGTTATAAACCCTATAGGTACCATTATGAACCTCTATAATGATGCTTCAATTCCTTGTTTACCTTATCCTCTATTGATCCTTGAAACAGTTTTGATTTCCCTAACTTGAGTACCATGTTATCATTGATCAAGATCCCTATAATTGAACTTTGCTTATTCCTGATTCATTCCCTTAACTTTGAATTCTTGAAATTGAACTTAAGAATGAGTTTCGACTTGAAAGAGTCCGAATGATTTCATATTCTTGGTAATGATAAAATGAATTTAGTAAACCTACTTTTTTCCAACTCAAGGTTTTCCAAACGAATTCCTGATGGATTGGATTGGGACGTAAGAGGCTAGTGGGACTAGTCCAGTCATAGTAAGAGGCTAGCGGGGCTAGTCCAGTTTAAGGCTGAAATTATGCCATTGGTACCTTAAAGACCAGATGGAGGTCGGTACAGGATGATCACCCGTATTATTATTATAAAATGACAGATAAAGTGGTCCAATCAAGGGTTCCATAATGATTTTAAAAGGAATTGAAACTTCCTACTCAGTAATTGATTCTTTAAAAATGAAAATGGTTTATATTGCTTTGAAAAGAGTTGATTGTGATATTGTGAAGCTTATAGCTCGTGAACCCGGATTTTTGATTCTGTTGAACATATAATTGATTCCTTATAATGAAAAGATTGTCGCTTTCCATTCGAAAGATCATTTGTGATCCTGTTAATGATTTGTGATGAATGTCGGCTTTTACCCTGCCTTGAGCCTTGTTCCTTGAAAGCCCAAAATTTTCTTCATAACCCCTTTTCATAACCTAAAAGATAGAAATCTACCACCTGGAATTGATAAAGTAGAATGCCCTGAGATCAGTAAAGTGTATTATGGATTTTGTAATGTAGAACTGCTTTTTAGTTACTTGCTGAGTTTTATACTCATATGTTTTGTTTTAATCTAACCATGGTAGTTAAGCAAGAAGATGGCCAAGCTTAGGCGCACTGCTCGTAAGAGCGTACTTGGTGGTCCCTATCGTGTTGAGGGCTTCCAGTAGTAAAGTTTTGATTGAGCAAACGTTTAGCCAAAGAGTTGTAAAGATACAATGGGTTATCTGTCTGTTCCAAACCGGGATCGACCACGTATATTTGGTTTTATTTTGTGGTTGTAAGCTATATTTTATGATTGGTAGTTGTAATATAGTCTCATACTTTATCCTGTTTGATCCTGTTAGTAGCTAATCGGGGTTTATGCTTATTTAATTAGTAGTTGAAGGGTGTGTGGGTCCTCATTTCCTAACCCCGAGATTGAGGGTGTCACAATGGCTGTGAAAAGGATTTTCAGATACTTGAAGGGAACTCCAAACTTGGGATTATGGTATCCTAAGGGAACTAGATTTGAAGTTGTTGGATACACAGATGCAGATTTTGCTGGATGCAGGGTTGACATGAAGAGTACTAGTGGAAGCTGTCAATTAATTGGACAACAACTTGTATCCTGGTACAGTAAAAAAATCAATCTGTGTCAACTTCCACAGCTGAGGCTGAATACATAGCTACTGGTAGTTGTTGTGCTCAAGTGCTTTGGATTAGAAATCAACTAATTGACTATGGCCTAGTGTTACATAGAATTTCAATCACGTGTGAAAATACTAGTGCCATATCTATTGTTGTTAATCCAGTTAATCATTCTAGAACCAAGCACATTGATGTAAGGTACCTTTTTATTAGAGAACATTCTATAAATGGTACTATTGAGCTCATTTTTGTTCCAACAGAAAAATAATTAGCTGACATTTTGACTAAACCTTTGGATGAAGCATCTTTCACTAGACTTGTTAGTGAAATTGGAATGTTGAACTCTTTATCCTAAAGGCAAAAACTCAACTAATGTTTAGCAGCAGATTAATTTATGATAAATCAAAATTGATTTAATTTAATTAGAAATTAGCTAAGATATGATTTATAAATATTTCTAAATTCTTTATATTTATATTTTTCTAAATTTAAGATTCAACTTGGAATTTTAAAATTCTAAGAAAAACTGTCTAACTATTAATTTACATTTTCAATATGTGAACTTAATATATATCAGAATTGAAAAGAACAAAAGTATGCAGAGAACTGAGTTCTCGATAAGTCTAAGTGACTTCTCGACAAGTCATTTTGAGACTTCTCGATAGAGTTCCCGATTAGTCTTTTGCCATGACTTATCAAAGAAATTCCCGATAATCCTTTTAAGACTTCTCGACAAGTCATTTTGAGACTTTTTTGATATGTCACTTTCCTGACTTCTCTATTGACTTCTCGATAAGTCTCTTTGTTCTCGACAAGTCATTTTTAGACTTCTCGATAGAGTTCTCGATAAGTTTGTTTCCATGAATTCTTGATAGACTCTTCGATAAGAATTCTTATGACTTCTCAACAAGTACAAATGTAAGACTTCTCGATAACTCAGAACTGGAATAATTTAATTCAATAAATTATTTTAGTAAAATACTTTTGATATAAAATGATTTTAATTTTATTTTGATTTATTCAAATAAAAATTGGAAAAATTCAGTCCATTCAGGACCAACTGGGTATTTATTTGACATCTTGATAAGTCACTATCTAGTTCTCGATAAGAGTTAAGACAGTGACATCTCGATATATATCTATTCATTCACGTGACTTCTCGATAAGCAAATCCCAACCGTTTATTCCCACTTCTCGATAAGTCACTTATCTTAGTCTATAAATACCCAGACATCTCGACATAACCCCTCTTTACACTTTCGAGATTTCAATTGACCTAGATTTTACAAATCTTAACCATTCTCTCTCACTTCGAGTTCTTTCTCTCTCAATTTTCTTCCCCACTCAGGTTCATACACTTACAATGGCCTCAAACACTATTAGAGCTATTATCCCAAAGGACAATACCAACTACTTAGTCTTTACTGATGCTAACCAAGCTCCTGATAGTTTTAAGAGCTTTGTAAGTTTTTGTTTGAGACTTAATTTGCAGGTACATTGACTCCTAATCCTATTATGTACTTGGATGTTCTCAATGACTTCTGGAATTTAGATGTGGTTAGGACTGTTGTGCATGAGAATCAAGTTGTGTCCTTGGTGGTAATCTGCTTAATCCAAGGCCAACAAGTTAAATTTGATGAGAATGATGTAAACAAGACACTGGGAATCCCTACTGACAGCATAGTGGAGGTACCAACTCAACATGGATTAGCTGAATTGATGGACTTTATAAATTACAGTGAGAAGATCAACCTTGCCAGCTTGAAGAAGAAGCATCTAAGGAGGGAATGATCATTCCTGTTTGACTCAATAGTAAGAGCCTTCACCTGCAGGAAGACTTGGTATGACAACATATCCAGTGTGGTCCAAAAATTGGTGTTCTCCATGGCTCACAACATTTACATTAATGTGGGGCTATTGATCCTGGAAGAACTCAGCACAAGGCTCACAACGCCTTTGGCCACTAGAGGTAAGGAAATTTTCTTTCCTAGGTTTATTATGTCTACTTTAAATCATAATGTTGTAGACATACATTTACTTAATGGTATTGATAGAACTAAAATAGGCAACTGTAAGCAAATGTCTAAAATTTTATTTGGTTCACTAATTACTAAGAATAAGGTGGATGTAACACTAAATCTCACTAATTTTATGTTAGAAAGATTTAGGACCTACCCCTACCCTATACCTGACATGAGGTCTAGTGCATTATCTGTTAGTGTTTGTGCCCTAGAGACAACAATATGATATTTTAGTTTAAGACATTAGGATTATTAATATTTATGTTCTATCGATTATTCCCTTTATAGTTTATTAATTCTTGATTTACTGCGATATAAATGTTAAATTAATAAATGTCCTTGAAATATGATATGCAATTCTATATCTCTACGTACGTGACTTAGAAATGAGATTATGAGAATAATATCAATATTCCCAAAGGTCCCTAGTCGAGTATTATTATTAAGGGACAATAATAATGCATTAAGACTGGTGTGTTTGTTGACTGCTGATCACATCTCATTGATCATTGGTATAGTGATACTAAAGTAAAAAACACAGGCATGTGTATATGTACATGGTGCTGGACAGACCCAATGTGAGATTCTACATGTCTGTTGTGTCATAAGTAATTCTCACAGTGATAATGATATAATGGTCCTTAGACCTAAAGTCATTATATTTCTATACGAGAATTTATATACATTGATTCCATTAAAAGTTATCCTTGACCGGGTAATGATAAAAGTGGACATTGGGTATATTATGAATTGTATGAGAAATATGAATGATCTAGATGAAATTTAACCCTCCTATTTTAGGAGTGATATTATTGGCCTCTTGTGTGAGCTAGATTATGAAATGTGTGGCCACGCTCAAATGTTGATTTGATATGATAGTTTACTCATTGATCAAGGAAACTTGGATTAGACTATGATGAGGATGACACATTACATGCCTCTAGTTTAATTTATAATATTTGGTTAAAGGGATTATATTACATTGTACATTATTCATGAAAGGTTTAATCAATCACCGATTTAATTATTATTGCTTGGGTAGCAATGATGTATTACTAGATGCCACTCATTGTTTATAATTTAAATATGAGATATTAAAATTATTTCTAACGTAATAATAACCTATAGGGTCGCACAAAGAAAGCATGAAGGAATATTTAATTGAAATTCAGATTTGAATTAAAAAGGAATTTTGAATTATTTATTATTAATTAAGTTGGACTTAATTAATTGGATAAATGAATTTCAAATTTGTATATTATTAAATCTGGAATTCAGTTGTTATTTAGTAATTGAGTTAAACTTAATTATTAAATAAATAGAATTTCATATTTTAATAAACTCTAACTTGGATTAGGGTTAAGACTGTTTTTAACCTCTATATATAAACATCCTTAAGGCTAAAATTAGGGTTACGTTTTTATTTAGATAAAAACATAAAACCCTAGTAGCTAAAGGTGAGAGAGTGAGAGAGGGGAAAAAGGTCCGTTATTGGTGCTAGTAAACACCTCCTTCGCACTAGCTTTCGTGTGGATACCTCTACGGCGTAGATCGTTAAGGAGGGATACGTGGTGTTCGGTTAAAACTAGGATCTCCTTTTGACAACCATAATCGTAAAGCTTCTTAAGGTAAACAATTTGATCTACGAATTAAATATCTATTTTTCGCATGGATCCTGTGGTGGGTTTCAAAAATTCTGATTTTTCACATTTTTAATTACTGTTTCCGTTGCGTTTATGTGCTCGAAACCCTTCAGTATCTAAATCAGTTATGGATCTTGCACCTGTGGAAGTACAAATACATTATAATCAACAGGGGCCTTCCACAGCTGTGACCACTCCTTCTTTACCATTAAAAGATATGGAACCAACTACTTCATCCTCTCAAAAGGCTGAAGTTAGTAAAAAGAAGAGAAAGCAGGCACCTTTGAATGTTATAAATGAGAGTGGTGAGGAAACACAAATAGAGTCTAATCTGGTCAAAAAGCCAAAGAAGACAAGGAAAATTGAGCTGACCACTGAAGTTGCCACCTCTGCATCTTCCTAAAAGGATGCACTTGTAAAAGAGGGAATTAAACAGACTCTAGGGGCAGCTTCTCAACAAGGTGTCTCTATTAACAAATCACTCTCCCTAGTGCAATCTGTAAAGAGTTTTCACCCCAACTTGAGCACTCTTAAGTTGGTGAAAGAAGGAATATGGTTGGCACTAACACTGAAAGCACATCAATTGAAGCTCCCTCATCCATTCAGGGGAGCTGCCAACATTCAATGCTAAATCACAAATCTCATATATCAAATTTCTTCTTCATATAATGAAACACTTGAATCCTCTTCTCAAGTGTTTCCAAACTCAAGTGGCACAGTTCATGAAACTGTGCCCACCACCCAGGAACAACATTTAGTTGGTGAGAGGCTACAAGCTGGGGTAGACCTTGATGACACAAACACAAACACAGGGGTTTCATCAGTTTTCACTGAAGACCATGTGAATGTTACTATAGCACCTTCATGTGCCAAACAATCTTCACATATTGACAGGTTTGAGGGTAGTACTCCTGAGGGGGAGATATCTAAATTCTCTCCAATTCAATTAGAGGTTCCTCAAGTAGGGAAAACTCCTCTCAAAGCCCTACCTGAAGTTGCTCTGTCAATTGAAGCTGGGAGTAAAATTGTCAATGATCCAATTATTGGGGAGATAAGTAAAGCACATTTAGGTTCCAATTATTTGTAAGAAGAATAAGGGTTTGAGGCAATGGTACATGATAGTAACCTAGTCAACTTCCCTCCAATTCTAATGGAGGTTCCCACTGGTGGTGAAAAACAAACTATCACAAACACAATAACAGATGTGAGTCCAATTGTGACTCCTGTCACAGGGTTACCAACCACCTTCAACCCTTCAACCTCAAACCAAACAGACATACCCTCTACCTCAAACACCACATTACAACCTTCTCACCTTATCTCTCAATGGCTGCAAGATGCTCAAGCGCAACCAACAATTGTTAATGATCTTTTGGTTGAGCAACTTGCAGGCCTAGCCAATATCACCCAACAACTCCTCATAACAGATATGTCAAACCAAGACTATCAAGGTATACTAATTTCCTACAAGGAGGATGTTGAGGAATAACATGAGAAGATTACATATGAAGCAAATGGTAATGTGGATTCATGGTTTTCCAAGGACTTTACTATAACTATGGAGGAGGCCTTAGCAAAGTTCAGGGAAGAATATGTAACCATCTTGGGAAGAAATGCTAGGTTCCTCACTCCCGAAGAGGTGTATGATGCAGTGACAGAGGTATATAAAGCTCAATTAAAGGCCTTTCATCATATTGGAAGAGCTCTGGAAAACACACCGAGCAAACATCACACTGCAGTAAAGAAGCTGGTGAATGACACAATTGATGAGCTGATGCCCACCTTTCAAGATCTAATGACCAAGTTCAACAAATTTTCTGACAAGCTACATACACTTTCTCTTACACCAGTGGAAGAAAATGTATCTCAATTGAGACGGTCTTTCATTTTTCTCCATACAGTGATCGAAAAGCAGATAACTCTAAAAAATGACTAAAAGGTCAAGTTGGATCAGCTGTACCAAGCTAGGTTTGAGCCCATAGTCTTGGTAAGGGAAGAAGTGAAGAATGCAATGCAGAAATCTGTTGGTACTTTGGCAGCATCAAGCTCACATCAATCTATCTCTACATCAACAAACCTTCAAATCTAAACTCTGCAACATCAAGTATCATCTCTTCAAGAGTCCAATGCTTCTCTGTCTGCTCAAGTCAGTGTCTTAATTCTCTAGTGCAATCTTAGTAACAGGATATCAAGTCCCTGGTAGACTCCCACAAACATCTACAAATGTAAAATTCTATATTCTTGGGGGATATCATGTGAGCTTTACATATTCCTCTACCTGCATTACCAGAAGCAGTTAGACCTGAGCTTCTCGATCCTCTACTCCTTCCTGCTACCAAGACTAAGGGGGAGATAGAGGCTAGACTGTTAAAATCAAAATCACAACAAGGCCAATCCACTTCAACTACTCATGGTGTTAATAATGACAGGCTCCAATTGGATGCAGAATGACCCTGTCAAGACAAGGAGTTTAATGAGCTTTTTACTGTAATGAGATTCTCTCTTCATAATAACTACATCACTGTTCGCTGTAATTCTAACGCGAAAATACACGCAAGCATATGCGATCACAAGTAGTATATTCAAGTTCGTTCCCACAGAGAATTAGGTTAATTTTAGATTATGCACTTATGCAACAATGTATGGTTATCGCTCAATGCTAAGACAAGTAACAATTTGAGTTTTGATTATCTAAGAGATTATACTAAATAACATTAACTAAGAGAATAAAGATTGAATTACTTATATGAGAATAAACATGAGATTCTAACTTCATTAAATGCTTCATTCAAAGTTTATGTCTTTAACCCTAGCATGTGATGGTGATGACGACTAATCAGATAACACGAAATTAGTATACACCAACTCTTGTTGTATGTATACCCTACCACTAAACATCCACAATTAAGATATAAGATAACAGACACCAATTATGCTTATTCCCTATATGTCTATAAATTGAAAACATAATGGTTTAAGAACAAGTTATCTATCGTGATTACATAGGGTGAATAAGATAGTTAAAATTACCCACGAATTATGCATGTCAATTCATACATAAACCTATGCTAGCATGGCAAGTTCTAAACCTCTATATTCACTGTCGCTTAAATAGAGATTAACAAACAATCTTAGATGTTAGTTATGCATCAAAGACGAATAAGCATAACCAAACTCGGAAATCATAAATCACCACACACAAAAGATTATAAATCAATTAACTATTGAAATCTATAGATAAATCCGTTAGAACCCCATGACAACGATTAGTTCATAGTCGAACTCATCGCCACCATAGGTTCCAATGAAAACATGATAATTAAACAATATAAGAGTACTAGGGTTTAAAGACAAATCGAAAACAAGCATCTGAAGTACAACTATAATGAAGAATACAAAAGTCTTCTTCTCTGTAGCCGTCTTGAGCTCTTCTAGGTCTTCGTATTGCTCTCCCCTCGTCTCCTCGTTATTAAAAATGAATTATTATGGGTTTATATAGCTTCTGGACAACCTGGGTCCTCAAAATCTTCGAATGCAAGTCAAATCAGGATTCTATCAAAAAGACATGGCACGAACGCCCAAACCTCCGCGTGGGCGCACACCTTTTCTACTCAACTGGCGCGGCCGCCCCGCCTCCCGCGCGGCGCGCCGTGCCTCTGGAGTTTTCTTCAGTTTCTTATTTCTGTTGTATCTTGAGTTCCGTCTGTCAGAATTTGGAGATCCAATAGTCCATGCGAAGCTATCGAGATGCTCTTCAACATGAGAATGGTCTTGAATTCAGAATCTGACCTCCTTTAAGCATATTTCCTTGAAAATCTCATTTATTCATCCAACTAATGTCTGTAATGCAAAAACACAAAAATACATCAAAAATACCAATAACTTGAGTTCAAAACACCAACTTAAGCTTGTAATGAAGCATTCCAAGTAGATATAAAATCCACTTATCAAACCCCCAAACTTGAATCGATGCTTGTCCTCAAGCATAAACAAACTCAAAAACTACAAACAAAATTAATGCATGAATGCAACTACGTGAATGCAACTAAATGATAATTGAATCGATCCCCTCAGAATAACCATAACCAACCAACAAGTGAATGCCTCTAAAAATGCAATGACTCTAAACTGAGTTCGAATAAATCCCATA
The DNA here is from genome assembly GCF_009905375.1 of Apium graveolens. Lineage (NCBI taxonomy): Eukaryota > Viridiplantae > Streptophyta > Magnoliopsida > Apiales > Apiaceae > Apium > Apium graveolens. The sequence continues at coordinate 196,958,646 of NC_133653.1, forward strand.
AACAACGCACAAACCAGAAACATGCGTGTGTGGATGCTTAACAGACATACTTTCAATACTAGATCAATAATTATAACTTATCTTTCATCAAAACAATAACAAGTTTATAAACAAAATAGATGTTAAACGCATAATGACTCACAACACCTCCTTCCTACTAAAGTTATACAAGGATTCACGCTATTATTGAACACATAACAAAGATGCTTATTTGACCGTGTAATGAATGAGGTCCCAAAAGACTTATGCAATAACACCCATATAACGAGCGTTAAGTTAGTGGATCCCAGACTATCAAAGCCTTAGGTCACTAGGCACAAAGTTCCATAGAACTTAATAACTTGAGTATTAAAGAGCTCACTCTTGATCAATTATGCATAAACACATATTTTTTTCTTTTCTTTTCTCTGAACAATTTATGAATGAGTGCGTTTCGCTCCATCTCATTCAACCCTAGACTACTCATAAATTATGAGCCGACTACTAGCCATTTGATGCCTAGCCTTACTCACAACTAGCAATGAAATCCAAGCTTTTCTCTAGTTTAAAAATTCAGTGTTCTTTTGCCATTAAGAGAATACCAATAATTCTAGATATAACCAAGTGATTCAATCTCAGCAAGTAAACAAATATGATCATGATCTAGCTCAAAAGCAATCCTATAAGACTTTATGAAAAAAATTTGTTTCTAGCATGCAAATCAATTCATTAGACTTAAAAAAACATCTATTCGTCATCATCACACTCAAATTAACATCAACTTATCAATCATAAATAACTCAACCTAAGGGATCATGTTATATGCATGCACATGCAACTATATGAACTCACATAAAAAAATACAAAAAATATGTCCTATATGAACAATCATTCAAAAATATGACTGACATACAACTAAACATGCGACATGAATCTATATGAATCAATATGGACACACGCAAACTAATCCTTACATTATCACCCCCAAACTTAAATTTTCAATATCCTTATTGAAGGTAATAAGAAGGATTTCAGGCATAGCTAGTCGTCAGACATATTACCCTCATCAGGTGGATTATCAGGTGGCGGATACATAGAATCATCACCAAACACCGGCCAATCAGCCTCAATATCAGTGGCTCGAAAAGTAGTGCCCAAAGCCTGTGTCAAGTCGGTAGAAAAAAGACTGTGCATATCGTGCATCGCATTCATGCGTCTGGCCAATCTCCTGAACTATGCATCGCTAAGCCCAGAACCATCTCCTACTAAACACGTGAATAACTAGCCTCTCCTCGAGCGTCTCTCCAAGTTGCATGCCTAGCTGGAGAAGAACCACCAGGATAAGTCTGATCGGCTGGCTGACCACCGGGAAAATGATCATAACTGTAATCCAGACCCTTCTCATCATCTTTTCCACCATACCATTCTTGCATCATCGCGATCTTGGAGCTATCAATAGGAGCGCTTAGCATCTGCAACTCTCCAACTCGAGAAAATGAACACCCACCGAAACACAAAGCTTCATCACAATGGAGGCATGAGAAATCGCCCCCGATGTTCTGCTCCTTTAAACTGCATCATATTCTGATGTATCACAAGGCCGAGATCTACATACTCCTCATTTAAGACCCCCCAAAGTAGAATAACATGATCAACAGTAACATCATGTTGATGTGAAGAAGGCATAATATTCGCACGCACAAAAGCGTTCCATGCTCGAGCATACATGTTCATGCATACATCCGGAAAAGTGAGCGGCTCATTCGTGCCCCTCTTGCACTTCCACTGTGTTCCCGGAACACACAACTCAGCCATAATATGATCGAGATCAAAATCCTCCCTCATCTTGTTCACCCATTCCTCCTGCGTCATTTTTCTCACGGGTTGATTGATAACCGTATGAATAGCCGCTGGTGTGTAATCCGCCGTCAAACCACGTACCACAAAAAACCCATTCTTATCAGCCCTTGCCTTCGCATAAAACTCCCGAATAATGCTCATCGAGACAACATCAGGTATCTCGCCAAAAGTTTGCCATCCCATCTCAGTTATCATCTCCAAGAGCTTTCCATCTCTCGCAGTGGGTAAGAAACCCATCTCCTTCACAATTGATTTGGACATCAATCGATTAAACTCAGCTTGGGCCTCCGGAGAAGAAAATCTAGCCACCGCTCCACCAGCACTCGAATCCTCGGTAGACGAGGGACTAAGCTACTACTCACCACGACTCTTGATCTTTTGGGTTCCATGAGAACAATAGAGATTTTGTGTGTAAGTAGTGAATATGAAAAACTAGGGTTTTGGAATTGAAGATATGTGAGAGATGTATGTAGGATGTATGTATATATAAAATAGATATGGGTTTGGGTTAGGAGTGCTTAGGAATAGAAATTAGGGTAGAAAAATGAATTGGGCTTGGGGTATTAGGTTTTTCTTTTGTTTTTTCCTGATTTTTTCCTTCTTTTTCTCCAGAACCTCTGCGCGGCCGCCCTGCTCTCTCGCGCGGCCGCGCCGTGCTCCTGTAAACTCCGTGCGACCGCTTCGATTCTGGCGCGGGCGTGCCGTGCTCCTGGAATTTTTTTTTCTTTTTTTTTTCTTTGTCGACGCTACTATACAATAAATATGGGTTGCCTCCCACGAAGCGCTTGGTTACGTCTCTAGCTTGACGCGAAATCTCGGATTCAAGTTGCCAAAAGAACGACGCTCACCACCTCGCGGTTCGTCGTATCTCCATAGTAATGCTTCAATCTCTGCCCATACACCTTGAATGCTTGATCCATATGCGTATCAAAAATCTCCACAGCTCTATGTGGAAATATAGTTTTGATCGTGAATGGCCCTGACCACCTCGACTTAAGTTTTCCCGGGAAAAGTCGAAGACAAGAGTTGTACAATAGAACCTTCTGACCGGGCACAAAAGACTTGCGCACTAATCTCCTATCATGCCATCTCTTGACTTTTTCCTTGTACACTTTGTTATTCTCATAAAGCCTGTAGTCGAAACTCCTCGAGTTCATTTAGTTGAAGCACTCTTTTCTCTTCAGTAGCTTCCATGTCCAGATTTAGCTTCTTCAAAGCCCAATATGCTTTATGCTTTAACTCCGCAGGCAAATGACATGCCTTCCCATACACCAACTGGAAAGGAAACATACCAAGAGGAGTCTTGAATGATGTTATATATGCCCAAACAGCTTCATCTAGCTTCAAAGACCAATCTTTTCTTGATGGACTCACCTCCTTCTCCAAGATACGTTTAATCTCCCGATTGGACACTTCAGCTTGCCCATTAGTCTGAGGATGGTAAGCTGTGGCAATATGATGATTCACGTGATACTTTTTCATCAACGAAGTGAACTTGCGACTACATAAATATGATCCCTCATCACTGATTATAACTCTTGGAGTGCCGAAACGTGTGAATATCTTCTTATGAAGGAAGTTGATCACCACCTTAGCATCATTGGTTGGAAAAGCTTTCACCTCGACCCATTTGGACACATAATCAACCGCCAATAAAATATATTGATTATTGTAGGATGAGACAAATAGCCCCATGAAGTCGATTCCCCAAACATCGAAAATCTCAACTTCGAGCATCACATTAAGAGGCATCTCATCTCTCTTGGATATATTACCAACTCGTTGGCAGCGATCACATCTCGACACAAACTGATGAACATCCTTAAACAAGGTAGGCCAGAAGAATCCTGCTTGAAGGATACGAGCAGTTGTCTTCTCTCCACCATAATGTCCACCATACACAGTAGAATGATAGTCGCGTAAGATTCCCTCTATCTCACTATACGGAATGCATCACCGGATAATCTGGTCAGTTCCCTGTCTAAACAAGAAAGGTTCATCCCATCGATACCACTTCGCCTCATCTAGAAACTTCTTCCTTTGAGCATAAGAGAGTTCTGGGGCAATAACATTACTCACAAGATAGTTTACAATATCTGCAAACCATGGTTCTTCTTCTTGCACCCCAAAAAGTTGCTCATCGAGAAAAGACTCATTGATCAACGTCTTATCATCCAAAGTTTTACCTTGATCTTCCAAACGTGATAGATGACCTGCTACTTGATTTTCTGTACCTTTTCGATCCTTGATTTCTAGCTCGAATTCCTGAAGTAAGAGAATCCATCGAATCAAGCGAGGTTTTGAATCCTTCTTCGAGACCAGATATCGAATAACAGCATAATCTGTGTAAACTGCCACCTTTGTCCCAAGAAAATAAGATCAAAATTTCTCAAAACCAGAGATAATTTCCAGTAACTCCTTCTCTGTAGTAGTGTTATTCAGCTGAGCACCATTTAGGGTTTTACTAGCATAGTAAACCACATAGAAAATTTTCTGTATCATATGGCTAAGAACTGCTCCAACTGTATAGTCACTAGCATCACACATCTTCTCGAAGGGCTCATTCCAATCAGGTGTGGTAATTACGGGTGCTGTAGTCGAACTCTTTTTCAAGCTTTCAAAAGCAGCTAGACACTCTTCATCGAATTTGAAGGGAACATCCTTTTCTAGCAAATTACACAAAAGCTTAGAGATTTTGGAGAAATTTTTAATGAATCGCCGATAAAAACCCGCATGACCAAGAAAACTGCGGACTTCTTTAACTAAGATTGGCGGAGGAAGATTTTAAATGACCCCCACCTTGGCCTTATCCACCTCAAGACCCTTGCTAGATACCTTGTGCTCAAGAATGAAACTCTATTACACCATGGAGTGACATTTTTCCCAGTTGAGCACCAGATTGGTTTCAACACATCTTTTCAGCACCAACCCAAGATTGTGCAAGCATTCATCATAAGAAGTACCGAACATGAAAAAGTCATCCATGAACACCTCCACATTAGTGCCAATCATATCTGAGAAAATGGCTATCATGCATCTCTGAAAAGTAGCAGGCGCACCACAAAGTTTGAAAGAGACTCGACGAAAAGCGAACGTGCCAAATGGACAAGTAAACGTAGTCTTCTCTTGATCTTTTGGAGCAATGCAAATCTGGTTATATCCCGAATATCCATCCAGAAGACAATATTACTCATGACCAGCTAACCTATCAAGCATCTGATCAATAAAAGGAAGCGGAAAATGATCTTTTCTAGTGGCTTTATTCAGCTTTCGATAATCCATACAAACTCTTCATCCCGTGACTGCCCGAGTAGGGATGAGCTCATTCTTCTCATTAGCTACAACAGTAATTCCTCCTTTCTGAGGCACACACTGCACCGGGCTCACCCACGAACTGTCAGATATAGGATAAATGATTTCTGCATCTAGATATTTAAGAATTTCCTTCTTCACAACCTCCTTCATGATAGGATTTAGCCTCCTTTATTGCTCAATAGTTGGTTTGCTTCCTTCCTCAAGCAGAATTTTATGCATGTAATAAGAAGGGTTGATTCCCTTGATATCTGCTATAGTCCATCCAATTGCTTATTTAAACTATCTCAGAATTCTCAAGAGCTTATCTTCATCACTTCCTGAAAGGTCAGATGCAATAATAATAGGTAAAGTAGATGCATCACCTAAAAATGCATACCTCAAGTGATCAGGCAGTGGTTTGATCTCAAGTGTAGGAGCTTCTTCAATAAATGGCTTGCGAGGCTTGGGAGAATTTTTTAGGTCTACCAATCCAAAAGACTCGATCGGTAAATCCAACTTCCTCTTCCATGGAAATGCATTCAAATACTGCATCTGCTCTTTCCCTCCTTCATCTTCGCTATCAAAATCCCTCGTTAAGGCTCTAAGGCGTTAGTCCTTAGCAAGTGATCAAGCTCCAAAGTCACTACGGAGTCGACTAACTCCACTTTAAAGCACTCCGCTTCATCAGTGGAGAATTTCATTGCATTGAAAACATTGAACGTTACATCCTAACATTGAACTCTCATGGTTAGTTTACCCTTTTTCAAATCGATAAGAGTTCGGCCTATAGCTAAAAATGGTCTTCCCAATATAATGAGAATCTTTTTATCTTCCTCAAAGTCTAGAATGACAAAATCAGCAGGGAAGATGAGTTTATCCATCTTAACCAATAAATCCTCCACTACTCCTCACGGATAAGTGATGGAACGATCAGCCAACTGCAAAGAAATGTTCACAGTTTTGGATCAGGTAGTCCAAATTTCTTGAAAACGGACAAGGGCATCAGATTAATGTTAGCTCCCAAGTCATACAAACACTTGTCAAATAACAGATTGCCAATAGTACAAGGTATCGTGAAGCTTCCTGGATCTTTAAGCTTAGGAGATAGTTTATGTTGCAACACAACACTACACTCTTTCGTTAGAGCAACGGTCTCCAACTCCTCAAATTTTAGCTTCCGAGATAGAATACCCTTCATGAACTTATCATAGCTCGGCATCTGTTCTAGAACTTCATCAAAAGGTATATTAATGTACAACTTCTTGAAAACCTCCAAGAACATGGAAAATTGCTTATTAAACTTCTGTTTTTGAAGTCTTTTAGGATATTGTGGAGCTGGGTAGACCTATTTATCCCCTGTATTACCTTTATGAGGATTACTTTCAACAGCTTTCTTCTTCGGTTCCACCTCGGCATCCTTCTGCACTACTTTTTCAGCAACAATCTCATTTTATGGAATTCGAAAAGGTGTAGATGCACCTGCATTCTGAATAAAATTTTCAGAATCCTTGTCTTGCTGAATTTGGGGGTTTGCAACCTTTCCAGATCTCAAGGTGATTGCCTTCAACTGCTCCTTGACTTCCCTCTTGCCTGGATTAGCTTCGGTATCGTTAGGAAGAGTTCCTGGTTGACAATTTAACAAAGCATTGGCAATTTGTCCTATTTGATTCTCAAGAGTCTTGATAAATACTGCTTGGCTTTTGCACATAAGCCTCAAATCCTCCAATTCAGATTTTTCATTAGTAGATTGACCGACATTTCCATGCAGTTATCAAATTCAAAATAGCAGTTGACAGTGACAACACAGTCACATGCGTTGGGTGTTTGCAAAAGGAATGTGGCAGCCTATTGAGCAGAATTTTGAGAACAAAGAAGCATTACCATTTCCATGCAAATGTGAAGATATTTAAAGATGCTGGAATAGAGTAGTGAAGTTGCATGGAGTTAGACTAGATATATTTTGTTTTATTATCTTGTCTTACTGTCATGTAAACTTGGTGATATATAAACCAAGTATAGCAAGTAGAATAAGTAACTAAGCAAATACATTTTCCAGAGAAACATATCAAGTTGTATTATGTAAGAATTTCTCTGTAGTTTTGTTTGTTCTACTTGAAAAGCAGTTGTGAGCTATTCAGAGCTTCACAGAGTTCTCAAAATGATATATATAATATCTGGTGGATACATTCAAATCCACCAGAAAGTTTTAAAACTTGTTTTTTATTGCTTAGTGTATTGATTTCAATTATCTATCTATTCCGCACTTTAGCAAATCAAACACTGTTATATGTATTAAGTTAGAACTGTTTAAAAATCTCAAAAAGAAGCCAGAATTACATTCAACCCCCCCCCTCTGTAATTCTTTTTGTATTGTTAGGGAATAACAATTGGTATCAGAGCAAGCTCTTGAAGTACAAAGAGTGTAAAGATCACAACAAATAACAAGATGAACAAAAATGATGTTGGAGTTAAAATTCCATTTATGGACAATGATAATTATCACCACTGGGAGGTGAAGATTCACCTACATCTTCTTTCCCAAGATGAGGCCTATGTGGACTGCATATAGAGAGGTCCTCATGCACCAATGAGAGCTACAACTAGCAATGAGCCATCTGTTCCAAAACCTAGGCATGAATGGTCAGACCCTGATATTGAGCAAGTCAGGAAGGATAAGAAGACCATGAATATATTATTCAATGGAGTTGATGGTGATATGTTTGATAACATCATTAACTGTAAAACAACCAAAGAGGTTTGGGACACAATACAGATCATCTGTGATGGTATTGAGCAAGTAAGGGAGAACAAGATGCAGCTCCTAATTCAGCAATATGAGCATTTCCACTGTGAAGATAGTGAGTCACTCACTGATATATTTAGTAGATTTCAAAAAATACTAAATGCTCTGAAGCTGCATGGAAAAGTCTATCAAACAAAAGACTCTAACCTCAAGTCCCTAGATCTCTCCCAAAAGAGTGGAAGCCAAAGACAGTCTCATTGAGAAATTCACAGGATTACAAGGAGTTCACCTTGGAGAGACTGTATGGCATCCTGAAAACCTATGAGCTTGAAATAGAGCAAGATGATAGGATGGAGAAAGGAAGGAAGAAAGGAGGGTCCATAGCTCTGGTTGCTGAGTTAGAGAAGGAGAAAGAGATGAAGGTAGAAGCTATTGAATCTACTTCAAAGGTCTGTGAAAGCAAGGGTAAAGGGCTGGTAGCTGAAAATGAAGATCAGTTGAGCCAAGATAACATGGATGATATTGATGAACATCTAGCATTCTTATCCAGGAGGTTTTCCAAGCTCAAATTCAAGAAGAATTTTGGAGCAGCTAAGCCAAACAGAAACATGGTTGATAAGTCAAAATTCAAGTGTTTCAAATGTGGCTTGGCGGGTCATTTTGGTAGTGAATGTAGAAAGTCTGATTCCAACAAAAAGAAGTTTGAGTCTATTGATTATAAACAGAAATACTTTGAGTTGCTCAAACAAAAGGAAAGGGCTTTCATCACACAAGAGAATGACTGGGCTGCAGATGGATTGGATGTAGATGAAGAAACAAGCTATGTCAATCTAGCCCTAATGGCCAAATCTGATGAAATGGAAACAAGTTCTTCAAGCAATCAGGTAATCACCACTAACCTAGCACATTTATCTAAAGCTGAGTGTAATGATGCATTAAGTGACATGTCCACGGAATTATATCACCTGCGTGTTACACTTAAGTCCCTCACTAAGGAAAATGCAAAAATTAAAAAAAAATAATTTGTTTTTAAGTGAGAGGAATAATGTGTTAGAGTCTCAATTTATTGAATTTGAGAAATTGAGAATTGAGTGTAAGATTGCTAAGGATGAATTAATTGAGTCCTTGAAGAAATAAGAGATTTTAAAGAAGCAGCTTGAACGTGAATAGGAAGTGATTAAGGCATGGAAATCATCTAGAGATGTTCATGCTCAAATCACTAAAGTTTAAGGTATTGAGTCCTTTTGCGATGCAACCCGGAAGAAGAGTAAAGAGAAGCTTGAGTCCAATTTGGTTAAAGGATTATTGACAGATGTGGACTCGACGGATGATGAAAATCATCCTTCGGATAATCAAAAGGATTATCCGTCGAGAGACAAGGAGCCACATCCATCTGCTGTGAGAATCAAGTCAAGTCAGAAAAGAAAAGAAAGTTAATATTGGTCATTTGTCTATCAAGCAATTGAATGACAGATTTAAACAGATTGAGGTTAAAACAGAAGCTAAAAAGAAAAACAATAGAAATGGGAAAGTAGAAATTAACAAATATAACAACTACACACCTAATAAATACGCACCAAGAAAAATCTGTTTTAAGTGTGGTAGTGTTAATCATTTGTCTGTTAATTGCAAACTTGTTATGCCTACTCCTATGTCTGCACCCTCTTCTTTTCCCAATATGACTGCCATGCCTACCATGCCTATGAATGCTATATCTACTCAGAATATGAATGCACAATTTGCTAATATTCCATTTGCACCTAATCCTTATTATGTTTCATTTAGTATGCCTCAAATGTCATTTGATATGCCTGACTGGAATAACATATTTGCAAATATCATGCCTTTTCATGTAAACCAAAATGTGCATGATAATTCTGTTTTAATGACTGGTTTCAAAGGTTCAACTCAAAGACTAAGGATGAATCTGAAATTCCCAAGTCAAATGAGATCAAACCCAAGAAACTAAAGAAGAAAACTAACAAGGTAGGACCCAAGGAAACTTGGGTACTAAAATCAACTTGATTTGATTTTGATGTGTGCAGGGAAATAGAAAGAATCTTTGGTATCTAGATAGTGGTTGCTAAAGGCACATGACTGGAGATTCTACCTTGCTCACTACGTTCAAGGAAAGAGCTGGCCCAAGTATTACTTTTGGAGATGACAGCAAGGATTATACTGTGGGATGTGGCTTGATTTCAAAAGAAAATGTCATCATTGAAGAGGTTGCTCTAGTGGATGGTCTCAAGCATAATTTGTTGAGTATCAGCCAGCTTTGTGATAAGGGCAACTTAGTTACCTTTAATTCAGAACCCTGTATTGTGATAAACATAAAGAGCAACAAAGTGGTTCTCACTGGAGTGAGAAAAGGAAATGTGTACCTAGCTGACTTTAACTCATCAAATGCAGAATCTGTCACTTGTCTTCTCAGTAAAGTAAGTCAAGATGAAAGTTGGCTATGGCACAAGAAGTTGTCCCATCTAAACTTCAAGACCATGAATGAGCTTGTCAAGAAAGAATTGGTTGGAGGTATTCCTCAAGTGGAGTTTACTAAGGATGGATTGTGTGATGCCTGCCAGAAAGGAAAGCAGATTAAAGCATCATTCAGAATGAAGCTTGATTCAACAATTAAAGAACATTTGCAACTGTTGCATATGGATTTGTTTGGACAAGTTAATGTATTGTCTATTTCAAGAAAAATATTTTGCCTAACAATTGTGGATGATTTCTCAAAGTTCTCTTGGAGATATTTTCTAAAATCCAAAGATGAAGCTAGTGAAATCATCATCAATCACATAAGGCAAGTCAATAATCATCCTAACTTCAAGGTTAGAAGAATCAGGAGTGACAATGGAACAAAGTTCAAGAATTTTGTGATGAGATCATTTTGTGAAGAAAGTGGGATTATGCATGAGTTTTCTGCAGCAAGAACTCCACAACAAAATGGAGTAGTGGAAAGGAAGAACAGACCTCTTATTGAAGCTGCAAGGACTATGCTTGAAGAATCAAAGTTATCAACATATTTATGGGCTGAAGCTGTGAATACTGCCTGCTACACTCAGAATTCTCTTTGGTTAATCAAGCAAAATGCATGACACCCTACCAATTGTTCAAGAATAGGAATCCAACTCTAAATTTTCTTCATGTCCCTGGCTGCAAATGTTATATCTTAAGGAATCAAACTGATCATCATGGAAAGTTTGATGCTAAAATAGATGAAGGAGTCTTTATTGTGTTAGGTCACACACACACTATAGAGGGGGTGAATACAGTGTATAGTACACTCAAATCGAACTTTAAGAACTTAAGTAACAGAAAACAAACTTTATTGAAACAATAAACTCTGTTACAGTATGGAACTGTTACCTCTCAGTGATGAACAAATATCACGTGAGCTGCTAGGGTTATATAGAATAATAACTTCGATAATGATAACACTTATAGTGTAAACCCTATGCCTGTGTTTATATACTACACAGTTACAAGATAATCGCTAATGGATATGGAATATAATTCTGCTTCCTAAAATATATCAATCAGATATCTTCTATTCCAAGTATTCCATTCTTCACGGAATTCCTTCTTCATGCATATCTCTTCTTATGTTTATCTCGATCTTCTTTCCTTTAATCAGCTACTGTCCTTATCTGATTGTCCTCCAGCACTTAAGTTCTGATATCTATCTTCTGATGATTATCTCCTGATAATATAAGTACTGATATCCTTAAGTCCTGACTTTCAGTATAAGTACAGATCAATAGTTAAGTACTGATTTATCCTGTTCACGTAAGATCTGAAAGCTAAACATAAAACATATTAGCCATGACATTATCAAATATATCTAACAATCTCCCCCAACTTGTAAATTAACAAAATATACAAGTTTAACAGATATTTGATGATGTCAAAAACATTAAGTACAAATGCATGAGAAATAGACTAGATAACTACAACTTACAGTCCTTAAAGTTTTTACCAATTTCAACTTCTGATAACAACTTCAATCTGTATAAATATCAGAATTTAAACAGTTGTAGATCTTCGACTTGGCTTCTTCATTTTTTGATCTCTCTGATGTCAGGAGTTGTTCTGAGATAGTTCTTCAACAAACATTTCTCAACATATCTTAGTTCATCAATCATTCTCCTTTTAACACCTTTAAGCTCTGCAGTATCTTCACCAGTTTGAAAGATTGTAGCTCTGAGATCATTAATCTTTGCTTTCCTTAACTCCGGATCTAGTCTTATGACATAAGCTTTGTCAGATTCAAGATTGAATTCAAGTCCCTTAATACCAAGATACGTTCTGATCTGTGCAGTATTAGGCTTCATATCAACAATATCACCATTGTGATCTCTGTACTTTAGAACATATATGCTGTCAGACTTAACAGAATAAAGCCTTTTCTGTCTCTGAATCTGTTCTTTTAAGTAGTTTGCAGCAGTCTCTGTTATTCTGTCATCCACTTGAAGTAAGAAAAGTACATGCTCCAATTCTTCAAAATACTTCAAAGGAATGGCATTTTGTCTTATATGATAAACCCTACCATCTGTCATGAAATACAACATGATGTATTCTTTCAAGTAGGTATGGTAAACCATCTGTACAGATTCCAGTTGATTCAATCTCTCAGGAGTTGCTCCAATACCTGGTTCACTCAAGGAAGTTGGATCATTGGTAGTGTTGTGTACTCTTCTTTCATCAGCACTTCCCAATCCAGTTTTATCTCTAGCTTCCTTTCCAGTAACTACTCTTGCTTCAAAACCACTTGGAGTAGTCTTCAAAGATTGAGTCTGTTTTGCTTTAGTGAATCCTGGTAGGAGTGTTTTAGATCTATTTTCTGATATCAAGTTAACTTGAGCACTGTCAGAGGTTACTTGCTTCTTCTGAATATCAGAACTTACAATTTCTTGACTCTGAACAACTTGAGCCATGTTAGAGGTTGTTTTAAGAACTTTTCTTGAAGTCAGAGCAAGATCATCTTTTCTATTAGTAATTTCTTCTTCCTCAGGAGGTACATAAGGCTTGATAGGTTCACCAACCTTTTCTTTACCCTTGGATCTTGGATCTATCTGTGGTTGTGATCTAGCCAAAGTTTCTTCAGTATGTATCCTTTCTTTGATCACAATGACTTTAGGTTTTGGAAGTAACTTTTTACCAGAAGCTTCAGATTTAGATGCGACTTTCTCTGATTTAAGTCTGGCTTCTTCTTCCTTTAAACTTTCCAAGTCCATCCCTGGATTTTCTTGAAGAAATAACTGTCTTGACATTTCCTCATCAAGATCTAGAAGTTCATCAGAACTTATCCTTTTACCAGCAGCAGAACTTATTCTTTTCCCAGTATCAGAACTTGTTCTGTGACTAGCTTGTCTTGATGTAAACCTTCTACCTTGACTATGACCACTACCCATTCCAGAGGTTCCTTGGTCATCTTTTCCATCATCCTTTCCTTACAGTGTCTTGTTGGTTTTGCATTTGGACTTAATCACCTTCTCCCCCTTTTTGGCATCAGCAGGTAATAAAAGAGAGATAAGTAGTTCCACTGAGGTCTGGATTTCAGTAAGTTGCGATTGCTGAGAAGCTTGATTTGTCAGAATTTGATCAATCTGAGCTTGTTGTTTCTCTTGAGTTTTCTCAATATAAGCAACCCTGTCAACGGTAGGCTGGAAGAACTTTTTCTTATCAATTTTCCAAACTTGTTCCTGTTTGATAAAGTGCTCCTGAATCTTGTGTAGATCTGCATGAGTATTAGAATGAAGACCTTGTAGATGTTTAGTACTCAATACAGTGACTCTAAGCTGGGTTTTAAAATCATCAAAATTTAACATTTCATCAGCTTTAGTCAAGTGCTCAGCAAGATGTAAGGCATTTGGAACACATGAAACTGAGTTCCATTCCTTAGTCCACTCCTGACCTGCAGGAGTTTCACTCCAAGATACTGGTGCATCCCTGATAACAAACTCCTTTACCAGTTCAGACTTAGGAAGAGTCGGTGGAGGAGTATGTCCTGAAGGACCTGCTTCATCAGCATCTACAGTTGTAGCAGCTTCACCAGTATCTCCAACATTTGCAGCATCAGAACTTAAAGAATCAGTATCTTCTGATAAGACAACAGTGTGAGTAGCAATGGAGGCTTCAGCATCCTCTAATTGCTGATCTGATACTAAGTTCTGATCAACAGCCATATCCTGATGCTTACCTAAAATCTGATCATCAGCATCTTGATGCAGAGAAGGTGTTGTTGATAACTCTGAAGTTGGAACAACATCAATAACAGGTGTTGTGGAAGGATTATTTGTTGTTGGAGCTTCGAAGAAAAGTATTGCAGGCACAACCAGGTTCTGAAGATCAATTTCAGCACTTGTGCCTGGATCAACAAGAGGCACAGATGGTGAGTTAGCCTTGTCAGATACAGCTTCCTGAGATGGAGTTGATGGAGAAGAAGTGACTGGAGCAAATTCCCTGTCTTGTGAGATCAGAGATTCCTGATCCCCTTCCTTAGCTGCTTCCTCCTCATCATCTGAAACTGGCCTTTGTGCCCTCTGTTTCTTGTACTTCCTTGTTGATTTGGATTCCTTGGGAGTTTCAGGAACTGTCATACGTCTAAGCCTCTTGAGAAGCCTAGAACCCCCAATTTCAGAATCCTTCTGAGAAGTTGCTTTCTTAGCTTCAATTACCACAGGTTCTGAAGAAGGAATCTGATCCTCAGAATCTAATTCATCTCTCAAAGTAATTCTCCTCCTCTTTTGAGGTGTTTGAGGAACAGTCTTTGTTCTCTTTGGCTTAGAGGATGTAGGCTTCACAGTAGGTGCTGAAGAAGAAGGTTGAGCAGTCTGTGAAGTGGAGAGATAGGATTTGAGATAAGTTCTGAGGGTAGGTTGAGTAGAATGAGAGGTAGCAACTGAAGTTGATGGATTTTGGTTATGGTGAGTTGGTTGAACATTTGAGTAAACAGATTTGTAAGTAGCAGGATCAGCATTTACCAGAATCTGTTTCACAGACTGAGGAATCTGTAATGGTCTCACCATTGATTTCTTTGTGTCAGCATTTATCAGGTCGTTAAAGTACCTTTTTGCAACCTTAAAAGGTGGGGTTTGAGTGCTGACTAAATGAGGTTCATCAATACAGTAAGTATAAATAAGTTGACAGAATCTAGCAAAATAAACAACATCTCGATCCTCTGTCATCCTATCCCCAATAAAACCAATTAAAGCAGGTGCAAAATCAAAGTGAGTTTGATTGATAAGGGAATACCCGATGTGCTGACTCATGATTGGGATAGCATCAAAGTTTGAACATTTGTTCCCAAAAGCTTTGGTGATGCAATCAAAGAAGAAACTCCATTCTCTTATGATATTAGCCCGTTTCAACTGTCCAAGTTTCGTCAGACTCTTTTCATATCCCAATTCAGCCATTAACTCCCGAAGGGCTGAGTCCTCTGGAATTGAGAAAGTACAATCTTCTGGAAGATGTAAAGCCCTGCGTACTGTACCAGGAGTGACTATAAAGGATGAATCACCCACTTGGAAGATAATACTGGGAGTTCCACGTTTACCACCACCATCAAAAACTCCAGTCCTCCAGAACCTCAGAACTTGTTGACTTGAAAATAATTCAGGCTGAGTTAAGGCGTACCCAACCTCACTATGTGCAAGAAGATCTTGCACAAAGTGCAATTCAGATGGAGCTTCAGCATGATCAAGAATTGCAGCATAGTTGTTTGGAACAAACTTTGCTCCATCAATGATTAAATCCTTTGGTGCCATGAAAAAATATTGAGATTCAAGTATGCCTGTTAGGTGTTTGAGATAATGTTTGTATGAAAAAAAACGTGAGAAAGAAGGAGAAAGAGAGTAAAAGTAAGGAGAGAGATAAAGTATAAAGAAAATAAAAGATTAAAGAAATCTTCTCTCTGTTGTACTTATACTCGGAACAAAAAAATGTTACCGTTGGACACCTGTCAGACATGCAGTAATAACGGTCAGTTACTGGGCTCGAGAAAACAGGAATGATTACTTACCCAGTTGCCTTGATTCAAGGAAAAACCGTTCCTTTAATCAAGAGAAACAGTTTTAATTCAAAATTTAAACCGTTAGCACTGATTGAATTATTTTTCACTGCAACATTAATATTCTGAAAATAAATCATGTTAGAAATGACCGAGATAATTTCGATGAATAAGTGCTGACAGAGAATCAGAACTTAACTAAAAGCACAATTTAAATGGTCATCAGAATATCAATCAGGATTTATCAACACAAGATAAAATAACTCAGAGACAAAATCTTGAAGTAAAAACAATTTTCATTAATATATCAAGTCAATACATTTATGAAATGGAAATGACATCAATACTTATACAAGATTTTCCCTAAGCTTCTAATCCTAACGTCAACAGCTTTAGTCCTAGCTAAGAAGCCTGACAAAGCTGATGATGAAGAAGAACAGGAAGAAGACGAGATTAAGTCATCTTCCTCTTCCTATCTTCGACGAACAAGATGGCGAGTCGTATGATTCGCTCTTGCTGACGGATACGACGAAGGTGAAGGTCTCTTCGAACGGCCACCAGATCACGTTTGATAACCTCTGGAAATTGAATCCAGAGATTGTGAGGGATGTTGGTGATAGGGTAGGGAGTTGGAATTCCATTCAAAAAGACATGCACAGTCTCATCACCGTAATTGTAGAACCAGCCAAATTCAGCCATTTGAGATAGTAAATGAAAAACAAGACTGAATTTGTGATAAAAGTGTGATGAGAAGACTAATGTGAAGTGGCTGTTTATATAGGCAAGAGAATGCCAAGAGACGCAAAGATATTTAATGCTGACAGGTAGAATTAATTCTACCTCGTCTCCCTAGACTTTGAAAAAGAATAACAGTCATTGGAAAGAGGAAGCATGGTCTAGACCGCACAAAACACAAGAAACAGTGGTCTGTTCAAGTACAAATACCATTAATCCTAATCACAGTGACTATTAATCTTCCACTTCAACATATTCGAGTACTAACTGAGACTGTTATCAAATTTTATTCAAAGAGAAGCCAAGTATAGGATTAGACTGAGAAATCAGAACTTAGACCTATACCAGAACTTAACAGTCATCAGAACATAATTTCTTAACTCGAAAAAGGAATGCCTATCTTAGTAAATACTCATACAAGTTCTGAGTTATGGACGTCAGTACT